>NC_025995.2:104223730-104516564 GCF_000442705.2 Elaeis guineensis | reverse complement strand
CTGAGCTACCAGTCAGATCTCAACAAAAGCTACAAGCTTTAGTACAACAGGTCTCGGTATCTTAACTTCAATAAGAAAGAAGACAGCTTTAGTTTACCTCAAATTAAGCATATCTTTCTTTTTTTTAATGACATTATTGTTAGTGCAATTTGCAGGTGGTGTAAAGGAAGAAGATATATTTGACTCCTCGGATATACTCGCTCACATCAGTGGTGTGAATTCCCTTAAATACAACTACACTCTGGAGTCCTGGATATGAGTCATATGACCCAACAGATGCTGGTGTGGTTTTATTGCTATGTATGGCCATTCCCCGGTAGGTGCAATCATCATCCCTTTCAAATAAATAGAATGACATGTGAATCATGGTCCCCAGTAGTGCTGTATATCACAATTTCCATGATTGCAGAAATAGCAAGACATTTTCTTTCCATTTTCTTGTTATCTTGTCTCAATATGAAAGACCCATAATACATACTTCACACTAAATAAAGCAGGAATCTAAGTCCTCAACAACGGTCAAAAAGAATGGCCAAAATCAGAGGGACACACAAACACACACACACAGAGAGAGAGAGAGAGAGAGGAGAGAGAGAGAGAGAGGTCCTGTTTATGAAATGTCAGCATTAATATCTAAGAGCTGATAATATCGAATACAAGCAAGCAGTTCAAATACTGTCAAAATGACAAGGCACATCCCAATTTGCATTTGTTTTAATAAATTTAAGTTGCTACTAAGTTCCAGAAAGTGTTGTGAAAGCACATTCAGATGGTTTTTCGGACTTCTAAATGCAATTTTGGACAAAAAAAAAAGGTCAAGGAAAAAACTGTACGTAGTAAAGCATGAATCGCCATGATCATCCAAGCCAAGGGTTCCTACTTCACTTAAATTATAGAAAGAGTGCTACTTGAAGCATTGAAAAGTGGGATACCCACCGACCGACCGACCGTCTGTCGGAGGGCCCGACCGTCTGGCAACCCGACCGACCGACTATCGGAGGGCCCGACCTGGCAGCCCGGCCGACTAACCGACCCGACGGACGACTCTGCCTGGCCGATCATAAGTCGGGCGACAGGCCGACGGACGCCATCAGCGGCTAACTGCGGCCATTCCACGGTCCATTCCCGACCGACTAAACCCAGAGGTCCGTTAGCCGACCCACATGAAGCTCGCCGACCGACGGAGGAGTCCGACCCCACTCTGCTGGCCACCGACCCTGGGTCGGCCGACTCCACCAACCGCCGTACGGCCGCCAGACGTTGTCAGCTCTGACACGGACATGCGGCACAGTTACCTAGGGGCATTGTCCCGCCGAGAACCGGGTCAACCCTGGTGATTAGACGGCTACACGGCGACGTGACATTTTCACGGCGGCTCTGACAGCCTACAGTGAGTTGACAGTTCCTCACTTGTCCGCGCCATTAATGATGGCGCCATACCGTGCTCCACTATATATACCGGGGAAGGCAACAGTGCAAGGGATCGATCCGCCCGTCTCTCCCACATACGCAGGCTCGCCCCTCTCTCTCTCTCTCCCTCTCAGAGCTCTCTGTCTGCATTTCACTGTTGCCCAGTCACCTCTCTGACTTGACCGTCGGAGGGTCCCCACCGGAGCCGCCTCCGGTCAGTGCGGACTTCCTTTTGCAGGTGCACGCTTCCCGGCGATCGGGCGACGAGGCGATTGGCCGCAACAGATTGGCGCGCCAGGTAGGGGACAGCATGACAAAGACAAGAGCTCAACGATCGAGAATCACTGGGTCGGCAAGGCGTTCTTCCCGCCGGGAAGAAGCCTCCCCGCCCCCACCGGCGGCGGAGCCTAGCTCTCCGCACCCCGCAGTAACCACGGAGGCCCAGATTGCGGCCATCGTGCGGCAGATGACCGTGCTGACCGACGCAGTCAAAAGCCTCCAGCAACAACCGGCGGCCCGACCTATGCCTTCCAGGAGCAGCCGCCGACGGTCGCGCCGACCCCTGCCGCCTCCAGGCGAGCACTCCCAACAGCGCTCCCACGGGGAGGAGGAGGGTCGACCTCGGCGCGACGACCGACGGTCCCAGCGGCCCTCTCCTTCCCCGTTGGAACGGGCGAGGAAGGAAAAGCGGCCGCGCACACCGTCGGCCTCTCCTTCAGAGTCTTCCGGAGGCTCCACTCCCGGGGTCTCCCAGCATCGACGAGCGGACGACTACGAGCGACGGTTCGAGGAGATCGACCGCCGACTCGCCCAACTGCAGATGGACGGCCAGAAGTCTTCGAACGACGTCGACTTCCAGACCGCCCAGCCTCTCTCTCGACTGGTCCTCGATGAGCCGATTCCCAGTCGGTTCAAAATGCCGAACGTGGAGCCATACGATGGCTCCACCGACCCGGTCGACCACCTCGAGAGCTATAAAGCTCTCATGACAATTCAAGGGGCAACCGACGCTCTTTTTTGCATCGGTTTCCCCGCCACACTTCGCAAGGCTGCCAGGGCTTGGTACTCCGGTCTTCGATCGGGCAGTATCCATTCCTTCGCGCAGCTCGAGCACTCGTTCGTGGCCCATTTCAGCACCAGCCGAAAGCCGCCGCGAACGTCGGATAGCCTTTTCTCCCTCAAGCAGGGGGAAAACGAGACGCTCCGACACTTCGTGGCGCGATTCAACGCTGCCACGCTCGAGGTCCGGGACCTCAACGAAGACATGGCGGTTTCAGCCATGAAGAGGGGCCTGAGGTCGTCCCGATTTACCTATTCTCTGGACAAGACCCTCCCCCGAACATACGCCGAGCTATTGGAGCGCGCATACAAGTATATGCGCGCGGACGAAGGAGCGTCCGACCGACGCTTGGTCGAGCCCAGGGGTCCGAAGGAGAAACGAAGAAAAGGTCGGGAGCCCGCCGAACCAAGCAGGCCCCCGGCCGGTAGTCGGCTTTCTCCACCTCGACAGATCCAAAAATCACCCGGCCGACAGACTCCGAGGTCGGTGCGTCCCAGGTATGACTCCTACACTCCTCTCTCCGCTCCTCGTGCGCAGATCTTGATGGAGATCGAAGGGAAAGAATACCTGCGACGGCCTCCGCCTCTGAAGGCAAAGGGCCTCGACCATCGGAAGTACTGCCGGTTCCATCGGAGCCACGGCCACGACACCGAGCGATGCATCCAGTTGAAGGATGAGATCGAAAATCTCATCCGCCGGGGGTATCTCGGCAAGTTTCGAAAGGGACCACCGGCCCAACCGACTGCCGATCGACGCCCCCAGCCGACTGAAGAGGCGCCGACTAACCAGCCGACGGCTGGAGTCATCAATATGATCTCCAAGCGGCTGGGATCGGGGACATCTACAGGGGGGAGCCGACGAAAAGGCCGCGCCCGGACGACGTGATTACCTTCTCGGAAGACGACGTTCGGGGCATCCAGACTCCCCACGACGACGCTGTTGTTGTGTCGGCGACAATAGCCAATTATGATGTAAAACGAATCTTTGTTGATAATGGAAGTTCGACGAATGTTTTGTTTTACTCGACCTTCTCCCGAATGCGACTACCGACGGATCGACTTAGTGGGGTCTCCACGCCCTTGATCGGCTTTGCCGGAGACACCGTCACGACAGAAGGAGAAATCACCCTGCCCGTGACGGTCGGTACCGAACCACGGCAAAGCACGGTCTCCCTCATCTTCGCGGTCGTCCAAGTCCCTTCGGCCTACAATGCCATACTCGGGCGACCCGGACTGAACGCTCTCAGGGCGATCGTCTCGACGTACCATCTCCTTGTTCGATTCCCGACCAGAAACGGAGTCGGGGAGATGCGCGGAGATCAACAGCTCGCCCGACGATGCTTTCAAATCTCCGCCCAAAGCAACGAGACAAAGGATCCCCTGACAATCGACAAACTGGATCAACGGGAGGAGGAAGAGCGGGGTTCGCCGGCCGAGCAGCTCGAGGCGATCCCGATAGGAGAAAATCCCGACAGAAAAGTTTGGGTCGGGTCTCAATTGCCCGACGCCGAACGCCACCGACTGGCGGAGCTCCTGACGGCCAACGCCGACATATTCGCATGGTCGGCAGCTGATATGTCGGGCATCCCTCCGGAAACAATGACTCACCGACTCAACATCGATCCGACGATGAAACCGGTGAGGCAGAAGAAAAGGTCCTTCGCCCCAGAAAGGCAGAAGGCCATTGACGAAGAAGTGGACAAGCTGCTCGAAGCGGGCTTCATTCGCGAATCCACGTATCCCGATTGGCTCGCCAATGTCGTCATGGTCAAGAAAGCCAACGGAAGTGGAGGATCTGTATCGATTACACCGACCTCAACCGAGCATGCCCGAAGGATAGCTTTCCACTCCCAAAGATCGACCAGCTGGTGGATGCGACGTCCGGATTTCGACTGCTCAGCTTCATGGACGCCTTCGCCGGGTACAATCAGATCCGGATGGCGCCTGAAGACGAGGAGCACACCGCGTTCGTGACCCCCAAGGGCCTCTACTGTTACAGGGTGATGCCCTTCGGATTGAAGAACGCCGGTGCCACCTACCAGCGACTCGTCAATAAGGTCTTCAAAGACCAGATCGGCCGCAACATGGAAGTGTATGTGGACGACATGCTGGTAAAGAGCACGCAGATCCCGGACCATGTTCAGGATCTCGAGGAGACCTTCCGCACCCTTCGACGACACCGAATGAAGCTCAACCCGACCAAATGTGCCTTCGGGGTGACCTCGGGGAAGTTCCTCGGATTCCTCGTTTCTCAGAGAGGGATCGAGGCCAACCCTGAGAAGATAAAGGCGATCCTCGACATGCGTCATCCGAACACCAAGAAGGAGGTCCAGCAGCTGAACGGGAGAATCGTCGCTCTTAGCCGATTCATTTCCCGATCAGCTGAAAGGTGCCTCCCGTTCTTCAAGACCCTGCGCCAGGCGAACGGTTTCTCTTGGTCGGATGAGTGCGAACAGGCCTTCGAAGACCTGAAAAAGTACCTGGCTTCCCCGCCGCTGCTCGTAAAGCCGCAGATCGGGGAGACCTTGTATCTCTACTTGGCTACATCTTCTGAGGCGATCAGTTCGGTGCTCGTTCGGGAAAACGAATGCCGAGCCCATCAGCCCATCTACTACATCAGCAAAGTGCTCCACGGCGCCGAAGCCAGATACTCGGAGACGGAAAAGATGGTCTTCGCCCTGACCGTCTCCGCGCAACGGCTCCGCCCATACTTCCAGGCCCACGCCATCGTGGTACTCACCAACCAGCCCCTGAGGACCGTACTGCGCCGACCCGACACATCCGGACGTCTCGCTAAGTGGGCAATGAAGCTTAGCGAGTTCGACATTCAGTACCGACCAAGGCCTGCCTTGAAGGCTCAGGTCTTGGCCGACTTCATCGCCGAATGCCCGACGACCGACAAAGGGTCGGGAGCTGAAGGCCCGGGACGAGATTCGGTCTCTGGACGGGACCCGATCTCCACCTGGGTACTTCACATCGACGGAGCCTCCAACGCTCAGGGAAGCGGGGCCGGGCTTTTGCTCACGAACTCGGATGGGGTAGTCACCGAATACGCCCTCCGGTTCGACTTCAAGGCCTCCAACAATCAGGCCGAATACGAGGCACTCCTCGCGGGCTTGAGGATGGCGAAGGAATTGGGCGTCGACAGCCTCCGGGCATTCTCCGACTCTCAGCTGATCGTGGGGCAGGTCAAGGGCGACTTCGAGGCGCGAGATCCGACCATGATCCAGTATCTTCAGAAGGTAAAGGATCTCGTGGCCCGCCTCGAGTATTTCGAGATCTCCCACATCCCCAGGACGGAGAACGCTCGTGCCGATGCTCTCTCCAGATTGGCAACGTCGGCCTATGATTCTTTGGGTCAGACGTTTGTCGAAAACCTCCAACAGCCGAGCATTGATCGGGTCGAAGAAGTGCAGCAGCTAACGTCCGAACCAAGTTGGATGGACCCGATCGTCCGGTACTTGTCCGACGGGACCAGTCCCAAAGATCCCGCGGAGGCCAAGCGACTCCGATGGTCGGCGTCACAATATGTGATCATGGACGGCCGACTCTACAAGAGGTCGTTCTCCCTCCCTCTGCTCAGGTGCTTGGGTCCGACCGACGCTGACTACGCCCTCCGAGAGGTTCACGAAGGAATTTGTGGGAATCACTTGGGGGGCAAGTCCTTAGCCTTCAAGGTCCTACGACAGGGCTACTACTGGCCGACCATGAGGAAGGATGCGGCAGAGTTGGTCCGAAGGTGCGAGCCATGTCAGAAGTATGCCAATATTCAGCGCCAACCGGCCAGCCAAATCACCCCCATTGTCGCTCCGTGGCCTTTCGCTCAGTGGGGAGTCGATATTCTCGGCCCCTTCCCACCGGCGTCGGGCCAAAGGAAGTTCATCGTTGTCGCCATCGACTACTTCACGAAGTGGGTCGAGGCTGAGCCCTTGGCGCAGATCACCGAGCGGAAGATGGAGGACTTCGTCCAAAAGTCCATCATCTTCAGGTTCGGATTGCCGCACACCGTCATCACCGACAACGGGCGGCAATTCGACAACCAAGACTTCAAGGACTTCTGCGCCAGGTTCCACATCCGTCATCGACTAACTTCAGTCGGGCACCCACAGTCCAATGGGGAGGTCGAGGTGACGAACCGAACCTTGCTCCATGGACTCAAGACCCGACTGAACGAAGCCAAAGGTCTCTGGGTCGACGAGCTGGGCTCTGTCCTATGGGCTTACCGAACGACCCCCCGTATCCCGACCGGGGAGTCGCCGTTCAGTTTGGCCTACGGGACAGAAGCTATGATCCCGCTCGAGATTGGCCTGCCATCTTCAAGGGTCGAGCGGTACCGCGAGCCGGACAACTCCGAAAGCCGGAGGGCCGACCTAGACCTCCTCCCCGAACTGCGAGATGAGGCTCAAATCCGAATGGCCTCATACCGACAGAGGGTCGCCCGGTACTACAACGCCAAGGTCAGACCAAAGCTCTTTAAACCTGGCGACCTAGTCTTGAGGAAGGCGGAGGTGTCGAAGCCCTTGGACCAAGGGAAGATGGCTCCCAACTGGGAAGGACCCTACAAGGTTGCTGACACCTTCGGGCCGAGAGCCTATCGGCTGGAAACCCTTGAGGGAAAAACCATTCCCCGGACTTGGAACGCCGACAACTTGAAGCTGTATTACCAGTGAATTCTGTAATTCAATCATCGGAATACAAGTTCAGTTTGAAAAAATCAGAGTTCTAACTCTTCGACTACTGATCGGCGCTCAGCCCCGACGCATCGACACGGACTTGGAACCGACGACACATCGGCCCCTTACTCGGACCGATGCATCTACGATGACGGGAGTTTGTACTCCTTCTACGGTCGAATTTTCGGGCAGAATCCATCGGCCGACTGATCGATCGGGCCCCGACCGAAGAAAGGCTAAAAGCCCACGCGGCTGTTGCCGCGACATTCCGACCAGGCTACGGCCGGTCGAGGGATATTCGGCTTACCACCGTCTATCACATGACACGACCTGCGGCCGGCTGAACGACACTCGGTTCGCCACCGTCTGTCGAAGGACATGAGAACCCGACGCAAGTGCTTGGGGATCCGACTTACTATCGCTCCCCCGACACTGCGCCGGTCGATGTTCGAGTAGACGCATCTACGGAAGTCCGACTACCGAACCTTACCAGGTTCGATCGGATCCCGACTTAACAGATGCGCCCGAATAGCGACTACATCGGAGCTGTGCAAGCCGGTTGAGTCTTACCGACTTACCCGAGTTGGCGACTTCTCTAAGTTGGCGACTAGGGTTCGACATTACAGCGATAAGAAGCATTACAAACGAGAAGCAAAAGAGAATACAATTTCATTCATTGATTAAAAGAAATTACAAAGTCGGGCCGAAGCCGATTACATGTGTTTTCAAAAAGAAACAAAAGGAAGACAGTCGGCTGGACCGATCATTCGTCCTGGATAATCTCTTCGACCGACGGAGGATCGGGAAGAACCGGCGTCTCGACCATAAGCGGCGCTGGGTCGGCGGCGGAAGGATGTCCTTCAGTCGGCAAGGGACCTCCGGTCGGCTCCTGCTCCGGGACGGCTTCCTCCGTTGGGATGATGTCTCCCGACTGATGGTCGGCCTCCTCTTCGGTTCCGTCCTCTTCGGCGAGTAGCGGCGCGACTCGGCTGACGTCCACCTCCGGGTACAAGGCATGGACGGCATCCCGACCATCTTCGAACCCGACCCGGTAGGAGGCGAAGCCCGATTCGAGCATCTCCTCCTTGAACCGGTCGGAGGCCCGGAAGTCCTCAACCGCACGATCGGCCGACTCCCTCGCCGACCGTGCCTCGTCCTCAACGTGGGCCAGCTCCTCCTTCGCCAACTCCGCCTCGGCCCTGGCAATTTCGGCGTCGATTTGGGCGATGGACAAGTCCTCTTCGGTTTCCGCGAGCTTCCCCAGGCTGACCCGAAGTTGCTCGCGTTCCCCTTGGAGTTCGGAGGTGGCACTGTCCCGTTCGCGTCGAAGACGACGCACGACCCGGCCTTTGTGCTTGGCCTCCTTCTTGGCCGACTTCAGTTCGGCCATAAGCCGGGAGACCTCGTCCGTCAACTTGGCCTCCCGGTCGACCGACTCCTGTAGCTGGTCGACTAGCATCGTTCTTTCGGCCTCGGCCGCCGCTGACCTTTCCTTGAAGGCTGCCCGAACGTCGCCGAACCTTCGGTATCCGGCCTCCAACTCGGACATGGTGAAGATCAGCTGCCGACGGAAAAAAGCTCTGTCAGAATTATGTGGCGAGCAAAAACTTTTAAGGGAAAAGGGGACGCGAAGCTTACCTCCACCATCGACGGGTAGAACCGCGACAGCATCTCGGTCACCTGCCGAGATCGCAACGACTGAACGTCGGTAGGGAGGAGGATCCCCTGGCACAACCTCCTCGCGAGGTTGTGATCGGCCAAGGCCGATGCACCCTCGGGGTAGTATGCGCTTTGGGGCATTGATCTCTCCTCCTCCGAGGGCTCCATCGGGGCTTTCCCCCGATCAGCTGCCCCGACCGACGGGGCTGGCAGCGATGGGACGCTGGAGTTCGACCCGGCGCGCCCCGTTGCGCCAGCGGACGCCTCCGGACGATGTTCGTCTTCCCGAACGACATCCGGCTCCACCCGCGGCGGCGAAACCGCCGACACTCCTTCGGCCACTTCCTCGGTCGGCCTCTCCTCGACTCGGACGGTCGGAGCCGCGAGGGCTATAATCGGCTCCGACCTCTCGGTCGCCGACGCTTCCACGGTTGGCGGGACTGGGGCTGGTCTCTTGGAAGGGCGCGAAGGGCCTGCCCCCGACGCTGGCCTCTTCCTCGCGGCGGCAAACTGACGAATTTCGGCGTCGGTCGGCCTCATCCTCGGCGGTGTCCCTGCAAAACCGACCACTGTTAAAGGCCGGACCGGAACTACCCTAAAGCCGAACAAAAAGAAAAGCTGAGGAATTGGGCGATACCTATTCGGGGGACCAGACTCAGGCCGGCATCATAGAGAGCTTGCTCGGTAACAAGCTCCCTCTGCTTCGGGACCAACATGTCTTTGAGTCGGTGGAAGTCCTCCCGGTCGTCCACGTCGACCCGACTGTTGTCGTTGGCCTCAGTTCGGGGTACACCCCAGCGAGAAGGAAAGCCCCAAGGGGAGGAAGAGGAAACAAAGAAAAACTGGTTCTTCCATCCATGAATGGACGATGGAAGACCGGTTATGAAGGCAAGACCCTTCCGGGGGTTGAAGAGCCACCACCCTCGGGCCTTAGGGTGGGGTCGGAGCACGAAGAAGGCCCGGAAGAGGGAAACGCGGGGGTTGGTCGGCAAGAGCTGACACAACAGCGCGAAAGAAATGATTAGCCGGACAGAGTTCGGCGCCAGTTGCGCCGGACAGAGTCCGTAGTAATCAAGCAGATTCCGGACGAACTCCGGAATCGGAAGTCGAAGACCCGCACGAAGGTCCTCAACGTACAGCCCCAGGTCGCCGGGCGGAGGGTTGTTGACCCGACCGCCGGCCCCTGGAGCATAGAGCCGAAACTGCTCCGGGATGCGATAGTGCTCCCGAAGCTGATCGACGTTCGGCCCCGAAAGCGAGGAGGCCTCATCTTCCGGAGCCGATCGGGTGTCGTCGGTCGGGTTCCCCGACCGAGCTCCCTGAGTCGGTTTCCTGGTCATTGTGCAGGAACCGAAAGAAAGGAAAGAAGGGAAGAAAGCAAGAAGGGGAAGGAGGACCACGAACCCGATGGACCCTCCGGAAGTAGAGAAGAGCTCTGCCCGCGACGACCGAAAAATCGCCCGGACAGAGTTTCCCCAGCAAATGGCAAATGTGGGTCAGGGTCCGGGAGGTCCTATATATATAGGGCCGACCGACGGCCGAGATGCTCCCGCGCCGACCAAGGTCCCCCAGATGCGCGACGCGTGGCGCCCGCCGGTTGGCTAAGGATTCGGCGCGCTTCGCCCCGGGACGCCCGCACCGCCTGCATTAAATGCCGGAGCGGCGCCGGCCAACCACCTTGACACGCGGCGCGCGGGGGTTGGCTCCGCCGTCGGCCGCCCGCGCCGGTCCGCGTTCCCGATGGGACGCCTCATCCACGATCGGCGCCGAATATCCGATCGACTGATGCGGTATCGTCCGGCACCCGATCTTCTGGCACCGACGTGATGGCCGACAACGACAAGACGTGGCGTCTGACACCTGACGCCGGCGCGACTTCCGGCATCGACTAGACGTTCGGATCACAGGGATTCGTGAGATGTCTGACAACGGATCAGCCGGCGGTACGGTCGGATCTGCACATGCGACAAATCCACTCCCAGTCGTCCGGCCTTGCTACCCGAATGAAGGCATCGACCAGCTCTCCACCCGACTTGGGAGTGGAGGGGGGCAACTGTTGGGGGATACCCACCGACCGACCGACCGTCTGTCGGAGGGCCCGACCGTCTGGCAACCCGACCGACGTACTATCGGAGGGCCCGACCTGGCAGCCCGGCCGACTAACCGACGACCCGACGGACGCCATCTGCGGCTAACTGCGGCCATTCCACGGTCCATTCCCGACCGACTAAACCCAGAGGTCCGTTAGCCGACCCACATGAAGCTCGCCGACCGACGGAGGAGTCCGACCCCACTCTGCTGGCCACCGACCCTGGGTCGGCCGACTCCACCAACCGCCGTACGGCCGCCAGACGTTGTCAGCTCTGACACGGACATGCGGCACAGTTACCTAGGGGCATTGTCCCGCCGAGAACCGGGTCAACCCTGGTGATTAGACGGCTACACGGCGACGTGACATTTTCACGGCGGCTCTGACAGCCTACAGTGAGTTGACAGTTCCTCACTTGTCCGCGCCATTAATGATGGCGCCATACCGTGCTCCACTATATATACCGGGGAAGGCAACAGTGCAAGGGATCGATCCGCCCGTCTCTCCCACATACGCAGGCTCGCCCCTCTCTCTCTCTCTCTCTCCCTCTCAGAGCTCTCTGTCTGCATTTCACTGTTGCCCAGTCACCTCTCTGACTTGACCGTCGGAGGGTCCCCACCGGAGCCGCCTCCGGTCAGTACGGACTTCCTTTTGCAGGTGCACGCTTCCCGGCGATCGGACGACGAGGCGATTGGCCGCAACAGAGCTTATTTTTTAGAGCTGGCCCGGCCTGCCAGGTTTACAATTTTGGGCCCGATCATTGTAACAAAATGTGTAATGCTGTGGAGAAAGGTGTTAACGCATTGAGAAGGTGAGATGATTGACGTTATAGCTGTGGCAGGAGACTAAGATTGTACACCATTGCGCCCACATGAAAAATACTCAATATCTTTCTATATAATTCTTTCAGATACGAAAGCAAAACGAAAATAAAATTGTAGCTAGAAAATTCCTTTTTTGTCTTATTTGTTTCTTATTTCCTCTGATAGACTCAGTCTCGCGTTATTGATTACTTGCTGTTTCCCATTAGAGGCATGATAGCCCGGAAATTACATCACTCAAACGGGAATCTCTTTATATAACAAAATATTATTAAAGAAAGCTGATTTGCATTAGGTTTCGTAATAACGGTTCCAAATTATCAAAGTTTTTGTCACAAATTAAATATTTTTTACGGCAAGCGTGCATGAACCGCAAGCGGAGGAAGTCTAGATGAAGTTTAGAAGCAAGGCAATAGGTGACGGTTGTAATAACATCTAACGTAGTTAGGCCACGAGGGTATTTATTTGATGCCCGGAACCCCCACAGGTACTGATGTCTGAAGGACTAATATAGCAAGAGATGGGAAGATACTGATGTCTCTAGGCAGGTGCTGATAACTTTCGGTGGGATTGATCAGATAGCAGCTCCTGAACCCACTCATGGTCAGGGAGGGAACAATGCGAGCACTCCAAAACTCTCCTCATGGCCAGATTTCCTTTTAAAGTGCAGAAGATAATAATGCTGGAAAAATTGGGACTTCAGTGCTATACCTAATTCAATCAACAAAATCATGCTACTCCTTTGGATACTTCATTGCACTTTCATCTTAGAAAGCATTAATTGCTAAGAATCTACAATGTATTCAAGTCGTCTGACAGAACTGAAAAGGTTTGCTGTGAAGTGGAAGTGTCGGTGCTTGCGTCATGTCCTGTTTTGTGATTGTGAGATTCATACCCTCTTATGCTCGCTCATCTTGCCATGTTGGTATATATTAATTCATGTTTCGAGCCTACGACGAATGGATTCAAGGACCTAAGATTGAGTCCCGGGACGAATGAAATTCACAGGTCAGTGAGAGTATCAAGGCCTGGAAACAAATAAAAAAAAATATTTGTCATAAACGGTAGCACATTTTGGGCCCTTTTCCGGCCATTCCACGGCAGGCCCATGGGCAACAACGGGGCTAGTGGCGTGGTAGAGACTTCTAGAAAGTTTTTTTTTGGGTAAAATTCTGGAAATGGGGGGAGGCTTCCAGAATGCTACCGCAAGTTATCGAGCATTCCAGAGTCATCGACCACCCCTGCCGTAGTGATGGAAAGAGAGAGATGGGTCTGCACCATGGAGTCCGGAGACTTCCAGAGCAATCCATCCCGCACGCATAAATAACCAAGACCGGTGGCGGGCTATCACGCCGAGAAGCAGTGGTTGCATTGAGAAAGCTTTTAAAATCTCGACCTAATTTCCCACTCTCAACGAGCGCAATCCAAGCCAAATGTCGATCATGAGGCGGAGCAACATCTTCGATCCCTTCTCCCTCGACGTCTGGGACCCCTTCCACGGCTCCCCCTTCGACAACTTCCGCTCCCTCGCCGAGTCCCGCCCCAGCTTCGTCAGCGAGACTTCCGCCTTCGCCAACACCCGCATCGACTGGAAGGAGACCCCCGAGGCCCACATCTTCAAAGCCGACCTCCCCGGGGTTAAGAAAGAGGAGGTGAACGTGGAGGTAGAGGAGGGTAAGGTCCTCCAGATCAGTGGCGAGCGCAGCAAGGAGAAAGAGGAGAAGAACGACAAGTGGCACCGCGTCGAGAGGAGCAGCGGCAAATTCCTCCGGCGGTTTCGGCTGCCGGAGAATGCTAAGGTGGAGCAGGTGAAGGCAACGATGGAGAACGGGGTGCTGACTGTGACCGTGCCGAAAGAAGAGGTGAAGAAGGCCGAGGTGAAAAGCATCGAAATCTCTGGTTGAATTCAAACAAGGTGCGGTCCGTCCTAGAGGCGTTCATAGGTGATGCAAAAGTCTGTTTCAATGGAGTAACGAGAATGTGTCGTCGTATAAGTGTTTGCATGGGTTTGTGCGTATTCTTGTCTGTGAACGTTTGTCTGAACAAATCTAATGTAGTTGTTTGCCTCTTTCCAATGAAATAAATGCGCTTTTTGTGAATTTTGTTGGATATTTATCTTCCTCTTTTTAAATGAAAAGATATATCTTTTGGATCAATGGCGAGTTTTGTTTTTCCAACAAGATTTGTTCGATCCACTCTCAAGGTAATAAATAATGAATTTTCAGTTATTGCTCGACCAGAGCTAAAATGTCCTAGAAAGAGGATCGGTTGAAGTAACTTTGACGACGCTTCTCTGTTTGCTCTGTTTCTCATCATGTACCTAAAACAAAATGGGTTCCTAGCGAAAGGTTTATTTGTGCCGAAAAGAATAATGATTCTACTTTCCCCAACAAAATATTTTTCTTTGCGAAATGGCTGAGGTGTGAATTAATAAACCTAACAAAGCACTGAGATGGTGCTCTGGAATTGGCGATTTTATGATGCCAGGTAGAATCTTTTATTCGCACGGAGAATTTTTTGTGGCTCAATTTATTTTTTATTTTTTTTGTGAAATGTGTCACTGAAGTTAAAAGGCAACCGCATGTTCCAATAGGATTGGTACAGAAATGGAAATTCTTTTTGGGTCATGTACCAGCATCTGGTACATTCATCAGCAACAAGGGAGAAATTACTGCCCATGTGTGACCGTACATACTGCTAATAATCGTTCAATGAATCATAGATGCCGGCGACTGGCTGCATGCTGATTCGTGCAGCATAAGCAGCAACTTTTTAGTCGCAAGGATGGTGGTATTTTGTTTTATTCGTTGATTTCCATTTTGGCTGGATGATGCCTACCGTCTAAAAGAACGGCTAAAGAGCATGGTGGTTGATACGATAGCAATATCGCATCATTAGGTGGACGGCTGCAATAGATTGCTTGAAGAAGTGAACTCCGGTATCGTTCATGTGTTAGACTTCCACGTTGAAAAGAGAAGGAACAAAAGAGTGAGGCTCCCATTCTGCGTGCACCAGCTGACAATGGTGTGATATAGAGGGCTTGATCTCGCTTTCATCACTAATATTGCCCCCCTCCGCTTGTCAAGTATTTGATTGAACTCTTTAGAACAAAACAATAACTGCTACAGTAGTCATATTGGTCACAATGATAGAAAATAATGAAAGAAAAAGGTGGCGTTAGTTGATTATGTTGTGATGTGACTTATCCAAATGATAAAAAAAAATAAATTTAGAAAATATTAATTTTGGATGATTTGGATGCTGAAAAGCTAAGTAACTGCTACTCCCAAATAATGATTCTATGTGTCTTTGACATTCTGATATTATCAAAATTAGAGCTCCAGCTAATACTTTTGCTTAGAATGTGACACTTGATACATTAGAATCTATAGCATCATGAGATGGACGGCCACAAAAGATGGATTGAAGTGAAAACCACCTACCCTTTATGATCTGAGCTTCTCTCTGAAAAAATAAAAGCAAAATAGCGCGTCACCTGATACTGATGTGATGCATGGACCGCCGAATCCCGCTCTCGAGCTAGCGTTGGTACCCCCCCGTTTTTTTTTTCGGTTCTTTTCGGGAGGTTGAGGGCTGAAATAGCTGTGCGTGTATTTACTTAAGAAATGATTCTTATACAGCGGTTTGTCTCAGTCTCGAATAAAAATAACTTTCAGCTGATATAGAAATTTGAACTGAAAATATTATTTTATTTAGATAATGCAGTGAAAATATTAATATAGTAAATATTCTTATAGAAAAGTTTATAAATAACGTAATTTTCCAGCAAGGAATTCTTAACATAATTCCTTGGATAGGAAAAATAAAAAGGGTAGAAAAATATTTACACTCAATAAAAAGGAAAAACATCCCCAGCCACGGTTATTTTACTCACTCGGGAATGGCAACCAGAACGGGTCGCCAAGCCTTCCTAAGCAACCGATCTCGGAGCCGCGCCACCGATCCGAACCTCCTCGCGCCTCCGCCGCTCCGCCCCTCGAACCCCCACATCCTCGCCAAACTGCCGCGTCCCGTTTCCAGTTCAACTCCTCCCCCACCATCACCCCAATTAACCTCTTCTTCCCCTTCCGACGGCGGCGGCGACGACGAGAATAAATCCTTCAAGCTGTGGCTCAGCAGCGACTTCTTCTCCCCCAATTCCGATGAATCCCCACCGGAGCGATTCTCCCGGCAGAGGAACCGGCGGAGGGACAAGAGCTTGTGGAGCTTATTCGGGGTTCTCTGGCGCCGGAAGTGGCATGACCGCTCGGCGCCGCCACCAGCGGCGGGGCTCCTGGGAGGTGTACTCGCCGCCACACATTTCGTCGCCAGCAGCCTAAATTTTCGCAGCGCTCTCATCTCTCTCATCTCTCTGTTTCTAAGGTTGGATAGCTTGCTTCTTCTTCTTCTTCTTCTCTACATGGTCTTTTGCTTTCGTGGATGGAGTCCTTTTCACTCTTTTGGTTGTTTTTTTTTTTTTAATAGTTAGGTTTGTGTGTTAATCAATGGAATTTTTCTCTGGTTAGGGAGACGGGGGGGTGACGTTGCGCCACGTGGGCATGAGGAGGGCATCATGATGAGGGATTTGCTTTTGGGAAAGAAAGATGCTAAAAGGAGCAGTGGAGGTGAGGTCGCAGTGTTGGGTCCGTTTGGGTCGCTAGAAAACACAGAAGTTGAGGCCAGTGTTTCACGTTATTTGTTAAGGATCAGGCCGTCTCAGGATTTCAGGGGTGATGATGGAAATGGGGGCATATTCTGGAAAATGGTCTTTGGTTCAAGTTGAGCTCCATCCAGCCTTCTAATAGGTTAATACTTTTCTGTCTTTTTAGTTGTTTTTATCAGTGGGCCAATCTTTGTAGTTAGAGGTGGAAATCAAATCATGATAAATGCTATGTGTTAAATATCTAAGCTTCGTATCAAATGGTTACAAGTAATTTTTTTTTTTTTGGAAATGTAATGGAGGCAGGAGACACTTCCTCCAGCTTTGTTGAGGTTACAAGCAATGTTAATTGAACTTTAGGATCATGAGTAGCTGTATGCATGAAACATGTAGATCTAGTGGTTAACTCCTTGCAGCAATTACCTCGTAGATTCAAATAAATGTGGTGCACATGAGAGGTAGCCTCACAACAATGAGATGACAATAAAAAAATGCGAGGGCCTAGGAGGAGAGTTGTTTGAGAATTTTATTATTTGACAATGAATAGTTTAAGAAATTGTAAAAATGGAGTTAAACTCGAGTGTTGATTTGCACTTCTAAGTATTTCTACTATAATAGAAGATGGAGGTGTAGGTAAAGATGTTTACCAATTTGGTGGATGCCTACCATAGCAGTACTTGTACGGGAAGGAGGTGCAAAAATTAAGATGGAGAAAATTAGCGGATACTTTAGGGCTAAATGTAAATTGAAGAGTATGAAATTTATGTAGCACCAAAGTCTCGAAGCACATGAAAACAATAGTCCAACAGCTAAGATGAGGCAGGTCCATGGTACAGATTCTATAAAAAGGGCATGGAGGTGCTAACGAACCATGAAAGCTGCAAACAAAGGGTATATATTCCTTGTGTCACAAGCAAATACAGATAGCTTCAATCATTCATGTTGAAAAAGTTTTGAAGCATAAAGTTATTAGAGCTTCATCAAAAAAGCTTGGAATAATGAGAGAAGCAAAATTATATATGAGGTTCTCAGAGAAGAATGGCAGAACATCAGTGCATACACAGACACCACTCTCTCTGTGCAGCACGCGTGTGTGCATGCACAGGTGCCCGCACGTGTGAGTGCATGTTTGTGCGTTTGTATGCATGTTTCTGCTGTTTGATGGTTCCTAGCAATATAAAATCAGAAGTGCAAGATTTCTTAAATTTCTTAGAACATTTTCTTTAAGATTTATAAATTTTCCCCTTAAGAGATCTTTAATTTTGACTTTTGAGGTCGAGACTAGGCTTCTGGGACATGAGTTTTGAAACTCTTGTGATCAAAGGAAAAAAGAAGTTTTTTCTCCCAGGGAAAAAGAAACACACCTCATATTTCCACAACCAAGACAAGGGCTTGAACTCCCTATAAGCTACCAATTTTTCTGACTAATCTTAAAAGTTTTGAGTGACCATTCCCCCTACTGGGTCCCTTTCTATTTTGATTTGTGCCTCTATCCAGAACTCCATCCAACCACTTAACCTTATGATAGTAGCTTCAAATTCCCCTCTCCCCCCCCTCCTTTTTTGATGAAAGATAGTTGTTCCAATTTTGCTGGCTTGCTCGGACATATCCAACTTGATCTGATTTGTTAACATCAAAAAAAGGAAGTCTTTTGAAAAATAATTAAATTTAGTGGAGTTATGAGTTGCGATGTGATTAGGATGGATATAACTATGCCCTTTACCAAGAGGGTGCAAACCACCAACTTCATGCCATTCACCTTGAAAACAAAAAACCGCCAAGAAAGCTTGGAAAAGAATATCAAGATAAAAGGAGAAGAATTCTTCTCATACATGCAATGGAGACGGTGAAAGGTGAGGAAGGGACTGCTACCAAGCCACAGAAGAGGAAAGTTACCTCTGAACAAGGAAGTGGAGAACCCTATAGTATTGTATAGAGTGTTTGTGAATAGATTTTATAGTGTTAGTTATTTAAAAAGTGAGTTGCCGGAATAACTTATATATATATATATATATATATTATGTCAAATACATCAAACTTATGACACATCATTATTTTATTTGATTGATTCCTATGTGCCCATAGATTTAGAATTTCATTCTTTTTATCTACCCTCACTTTACAGGTTTTTGTTTTATTTTATCAGAATGACTTTGCAATCTAACTTCATAAAGTGGAAGTAATTGACAACAATGTTTCAGTTTAGTTTTGCATAATTCTGTACTATTATTAGTTACTGTTAGGAAGAATCTGGTAGAGCCATTGAAACCTAGACTCATGCTAGCTAGATGTGCCCTAGAAACCTTAAATAGATGAGAATCATCCATCTTGTCCAGAATCAAAATTTTCTTTTCTAGTCTCTTGTCATCCTTTCATTGCAGAAAATTGTGTCCTTTCTTACAGAGACATGTTACTTTGTTTACCTGTTTGTTTTCTACTGCTTTCATTATCATAATTATCTTCACATCCATTGAACAAAGTTGCAATTCAATTTGGGTTGGACATGTAAAATGTACTCCATTGTGGTTTCTCTTTGTTTGCATTTTTTTTCTCCAATCCACACAGTAAAGTATCATTTGTTCAATAGCTGCATTACAGTCCCTTGTCATCAAAAGAGAAATGCTATCCAAAACCTGGTTTCAATATATTTACGAAATTTTAACCAAATTATCACATTGTTTGTGGATAACATTATCTTAATCTCACGTTTCCTATACATTATTACCTATAAGATAATGATGCTGTTTCTTGATCTACCATGAACAAGATAGCACTCGTATTAAGATAAAGTTACCCACAGAGCCGAAGCTGTTGGAACAAGATGAATTGTCTGCAAGCTGACTCCAATCAACATCATTAGAGCAACAGAAATCAAACTAAACTGTAGTGCCCTGTATTTTGGAGGTCATGCTACTTACATCAGGGATAAAATCACATTTAACAAAGAACCAAATTATCTTAATTTCACACAACAGATACTGGAATATGAAGAACAGAGAAATTAATAGTCTAATTCATGACATTCTATCACTAAAATATGTATATATATATATATATGGCATAAGAAGACTTTATATACTATGTACAATCTCATCAATTATTAAATGCAAGGATATAATCGCTCCAAGTCTCCATACGTTGATCCACACAGAATACACACCATGAAGAGCATCCAAGTTTTATCTGGGGAGAAGGAGAATAGTACCTCACCCGCTAGTGTTAGGTGTCGTCGACCTGCTTTCCCATCTCGCTGTAACAGAATCCGGCGAATAAGGGAGAGTATTTTTCAGTAAGCTGGCATCTTCCTTCACTGGAACATCAGTCTCCAGCACTTTCTTAGTCTTGTACTGTCCACTCTCTATCTCTCTCAACACCTCTAGAACCTCCTTAATGGATGGTCTCATCTCCCTCTCTAGTTGCAAGCACCTGAATGCAAGTTCAGCCACCAGGGTGATCATTGTCTTCATCTCCCAATCTGTCTGATATCCAAGACTTGGATCCACCAACTGGTCAAGTTGGCAATTCTGGACCTTACTTGTTGTCATGTTAGCCAAATTGATCTCATGACGGGTCCTATTGGTATCGACAGCCGGTTTTGATGATATGAGCTCTGCTAGTACTACTCCGAAGCTGTAGACATCACTTTTGTCAGTGAGCTGGTAGCACTGGTGGTACTCAGGATCAACGTAGCCGGGGGTGCCTTGTGGAGCAGTTGATACATGGGTTGCGTCAAGCGGGAAGAGTCGTGACAGCCCAAAATCAGCTACTTTCACATGGAAGCTGTTGTCAAGCAAGATATTGTTGGTCTTGACATCCCGGTGTATAATCTGTGGTTCAACTGCATGGAGGTAGCCAAGCGCATCAGCTGTTTCGATGGCAATGTTCAACCGGATAGGCCATGTAAGGGCTCCCTCCTGTGCTCGAGGGCCATGGAGGTGATCTGCGACAGTGCCATTGGGCACATACTCATACACAAGTAGGAGTTCACGGCTGTGACGTGAGGTGCAGCCGTAGAGGGAGACAAGGTTCTGATGGTGAAGGCGGGAGAGGATTTCAACCTCATTCATGAACTGCTCCACACGCTTGTAGTTGTGCTCATACAGTCGCTTGACCGCAACTACACGCCCATCTCGGAGCTTTCCTGCAGCAAGGCAAAGCATCAGCTTATGCTAATATAGTTAATCAATGGATACATTTCTGCAATAGATAGTCTTATAGACCGAATGTCAGAGGAAGGGAAAAAATTAATTAGTTTGAATAAGAAGGGCAGCTAAATTAGCCTCAGCAGGCAAGGCCAGAATCATCTGAAGCCAAAATGTTTGACGCCAGATACCAAGTTGTTTGTACCTTTGTAGACGGTGCCGAAGCCACCATCACCAAGTTCTTTGGAAGCACTAAAGCCATTAGTGGCCTCCTCAAGTTCCTCATAGGTGAAGATGGTGGTCTGGTACCCTGTTTTGCCCAATTCAGGGTCGTTCTTGAAGCATGGCTCAGAAGAGGCAGTTCGGCCAAGCAGGATTGAAGAGGCTGAACGCTGCTTCCTCTGCCTGAGCTTGTGCCAGGAAAGGCAGACTAAGCTTGCAACGAGCATGACTCCCACGCCCATACCAACTCCTGCTCCGGATAACAACAGGAACTACATAACTACATGATTATTCCATAAAAATAGGAGAATTTTGTAGCATTTAGAATGCTCAAAGCTTTTGTTAAAAAAAAAAAAAAAAATTATATTCCGGTTATCCAGTATGAGCAAGTAGAATGGTGTGATGGCTTCTCCTTTTGCTTCAAAGGTGTTGATTATGACATACAATTCATAAGCAGGGGATTTATATGAATTTATTGAACTGCTCAGCTGAGTTGAATATTGATAGGTTTTTTAGCAATATGATTATTATAAAACAGTTTATAGTGATTTTCCACTATAAAATTAGTAACGATACAATATGAGCAAGTATAATGGTTTCTCCTTTTGCTTCAAAAAATGTTCGTTATGACATCCAATTTTTAGGCAGGTATTTATATTAATTTGTAGAACCGCTCATCTGAGTTGAATGTTGATAGGCTGTTTGGTACCATTAGTGATTTTTTGTTTGAAAAGCGAAAGATAACTTAGAGATTTTGACACCAAGTGAGCCGATCCAAGATTATGTTTTGAAGAACTGATTGCAAAGTGAAGTGCTCTAAAATCACCAGTTATCAAAAGTAACTACTACTGTATAAATCTTGAAATATTGTACCAAAAAACCATGAATTCTCATGATGTTTAGAAGGTTGAGAAACATTTGAAGAGATTGGGTTGGTGTTCGTTACCTATTGCAATATTCCTCCGTGTCTTGCTTTTTCCATCTGCATGAGATAATCCATTACAAACAGAGTTTAGTACAGCAAGAAAATGATTTTGCAAGTTTTGTCAGAAGTTAGAACTCTCAGAAATATCTGTTTCCTTCAAAACTAAACCAAATTCTTTTAGTAAAATTTACAAGATTCTACATATTTGCCACTAATGTAAACCAAACTTCTAGATGCAACTTCATAAGCTAATCAGGGGCAAGTAGTTAGCTGTAATAGTTCGATGCTTAAAAATATTGCGAAAATTGGCAAAAGTTCTATAGAAATCTACTTTCACATCTGTTGTTGCATAGGCATATGGAATCTCTTCGAGTGCCATGTTCGAAGCATCTTCGAGTCCAGTTCTGTTGATGCGAGTAAAAGGCGTGCACGAGAGAAAGGTCATCACCATCTTCACCGAATAATAGGGTCCATGCAAACGATGGGCTAGGACTGTCCCAACAATCCTTCTGATCAGGTCCTTCATCCTCTAATTTATCGGAAAATTGAAGCTGGTAATCTTTGCACAGACTACGATTATAGATTTCGTGGAAGATGTCGGCAGAAGAATTATAACCACTCAGCTCGCAATTGAAGAATGATTGGTTCGGGCTGACAGACTGAGGAAGGAACAAATTCTCGGATAGAGGAATTGGAGGATCAAATTTGTAATCTACATTGCAGTCTGGTATCTGCAAGTAATTGCCGAACTCTTGGTCTTGAACTATGGTGAAACGAAGAGTGTAGTCGATTGTTTTCAAGACGTACCAGCGCTCATACCCATGAAATCGGATGAGAGGTGTGGAGCCATCACAGAAGACCATATGATGCCCTCTGCATTCAGGTTTGGTGGTGTTTGTGTAGAAAGGAAACCTTACTTCAATAGAACCATTGCCGCATGATGGAAACACAGGAGCCGCAGGGCATGAGCAAGAAAGATTGGGGAAAACAAAGAAGATGAAGAAGGGGACTATGAGGCAGGAAAAGGAAAGAGCCATAGTAACTAACACTAAGGGCTTTGCAGCACAACACGCTAACCACAACCAGCCCTCTTATACCACGGCCCTTTTTTGAAGGCATCTTACATCACGGCCATGATCGCTGTCGGTCTGCGGTTTCATACATCCCTTGCAAGACCATCCGTTGACTTGGACCGAAGGACTAAGACGCGTGGCAAAACCAAGATATTGGGCACCACCGCGCCTTTGTGTAATGAACTGGGAGTGGGAGAGGAGCTTCCATCCTGTTTGTCCTTGTACCTAGGCCTCTACAAGTACAAGACTGTCGAAGAAGTTGGGGAAAAAAGAATTGTCCTCCGACGTGACTTCTGCAAGCCTATCGAAGAGGCTGGGGGAAGTGGGAACAAAAAAGAGGACTGATGGAGAGTGTAAACATTTTTCTTGCTTGGCACCTTAGATTTAAAAAGAAGAGGCGAGCTTCCTGGAAATTTCGACAATGGTTTTAAAAAATCTTGAAGTTTGGTAAGGGAATATAAAAAATAAAAAGAAATCCTGCAGCTTTCTGGGAAATTGAAAAGTCTTCACAAATCACAAAGCCTTTCACATCGATGGAGCAAAAGCGGCGGTAAACCAAGGACGCGTGGATACGATGGATATCTTTGCGGCCAACCAGGCATTAAAAAAAAAAAATGAAAACAGAATCATGAGCGATCCGTGGGTGATCATGATAGTCTTGAGTCAAAGTCTTCCGGGTTTCCATAAGAGAAACAGAGTCAAAGTCTTCGTGGTTGTCCATAAGTTCCTAGTCTCCTCACCTCATTTTCCACACCGGAAAAACTTGCACCCAATGTATTGCGACAAGAAAGTTAGACTACAACAATTGTTCACTTAAAAATCAGAGTCTCTGCCTAAAAAGGGTATCCATTCATTGAATCTACGAGTGATATTGAAGACTTTGATGATGCCATGAGACAAAAAGATGTGGAGAGAATGATCTGAAGGAGGAGTCATCTGGGGATGCTGTTCTTACCGCCAAGAACGACAGAGGTTAGTTGCTGCTAATGTTTTGTGAATTCTAGCGCTATGTAGTACTAGTTGTAGTAATTTTTTCATTATGTAACTATTATAAGCTGTACTTGAGCAGTAGTAGGATGGAGCAATTTCTGGGATGTTCTGGGCTTCATGGAGGGAAAGAAGCATGAGGATCTCTTTTTTTCGAGAAATAGGTAGGCAACAGCCACCTAATTTTATTGAAAAAACGTTTTACAAGCATGAGGATCTCTTTCAAGCTTTTGTGATTCATGCGACTTGTTAAAGGTACTCCAGAGGCTCAAGTTCAATGTAAGGTAATGTCTTGGGTGAATGTTCTATGCACAAAACGGAAGGCCAACTGGAGGTTTCTCTGTTTCGGAATTCGGATCAAATGGAGTTCGGATCAATGGGATGATTCAGTTATATGAACCTCTGTTTCTTGATGTAGAGGAGTAGCGTGGACCTGGCCAGGTTTCTTCTAAGCAATTCATCAGAAAAAAGAAAAAAAGGAAAGAAAGTTTTCTTCTAAGTAGTTGAAGTCCCTGCAGTGTGTTGGTTGGGTTATCCATCATTTCTCTTTTCATGGTATATAGAATCATTCAATTTTTCTTTTTCTTTTCATGGTTTATATGTATGTGTGTGTGTATATATATATATTCATTAAAAAAAAAAAAAAGAAAGAATCATTCTATCTATCAAAAATTTTCCCAAAACTGTTGTCATGAGCGTTATCTGCTTTTGTTAGGAAAATAGGAGAGTATAAGGCAGGAAAGACCAGCATAGAGAATAGCAGGAAAGAAAAGAGAGTGAAAGAGGTGAAGGAGGAGAATAAAAAGAGAGAGCAAGACAGAGATAGGGAATTATCTTTCTTTTCTCTTGATTTTTTTTTTGACGGGGTGGCTACGTCGCCGCTCCAAAAGAAAAAACCAAAGAAAAAGAAAAAAAGTAACAGTTTTGTGCAAGGATCTGATGGCATGCAATGCTGTGTGTAAAACAGAGATGTTTATATGGTTCAAATATTAAAGGACTCTTCAGCGTTGTTTTACTATCGTCAAGAAAAAAAGGTAAAAAAGTTATCAACATTAGTTATAGAACAAAGACAAGATGTATCATCTAATTGTTAAAGTAGTTTTGAAGATGTTGCTGTGCAGAGAAGAATACAAACCCCAAAAGACAATAATTTACCTTTCATCATCAACTTAGTTGATTCCTCCATACAAAAATGTCAAAGTAATTTTCATCAAAATAAAAAAGGTCAGTGTAATAAACCCTTTCCATCTTATTTCTTGACGTGGCCATTGTTTCCTCATAAGAAGGAAAGCTATAAAAGAGAATGACTCTACAAGAATTGAATCAACTGAAAAATAGTGACTTCCAAAAGGAGCTCTACTTGAGCAAAATAAGGCGAGCTCACCATCGATTCATTAAGATAATGGAAGGATAAAGGTGCTTTGCTCATCTAACCACCAAAAATCCTAACATTTCTATATTTTTTGGTGAGATGAAGGGACCTCAAATGCCACCCAGAAAAATTTTATTGGGGGAAGAGAGTGGTTAGGAAGGTACAAGGGGTGATTAGCTCCATAATAGAGCATGAAGCAATCACCCTGTTGCCATGCCTCATAGGAGCAGAGCTTGCAGCTCGGAAAACAACATACTGAATTGAGCAAACGGCAAAAAGAAAACCAATAAAAACAAAAGAAAGATCTAAGAATAGACTAATAAAAGATGGCATGCAGAACAAACTGAAGATGTAAACAAGATGCAGTAGATTGAGCTGTTTGGAAAATGCAGCAGGATTGGATTGGATTTCCTACAGAAATCAGACTGTTGGTCTTCCCAGTCTATATTCTCCTCAAGTTCCATCCTAATCTTAGTCCAAATCCCATCTGTGGCCCTATGTGACTACAGGAAGAAGAAAATATCCATAAAGATTTTCTTTTTTCTTCCACAAGAAAATATCCATATAGGCTCTATCCAAATAGATATCCACTCCATAAATCCAATAAGAAATCTAGCCTAATCATGCTGGATATTCCAAACAGACCCTTAAAAAATAGAGAAACAATAAATGTAGCATGTAACATAAATTTTGCAGAAATGTTAAGTGTTATAGCTGATCAGTCACAGACCAAAGCTTATCCCCTTACTTTTGAAACTCTCAAGTCATAGTTGAAAACATTAATTTTTATCTAAATTCTGAATAATTTGGAGAGGCCTTGATGCTTGTGATCATTGTGAACTGCGAACAAAATAGTCAAAACCGGGCAAAACCGAGAACATAATTGGTTGTTATCTTGGTATTAAAAGCTTGAGATTAAATAGAACTCAAAATTGTCTAAGAAACTCACGACAGCGTACACCATGGGGCCGGTCGGGGCAAATACACATGAAGCTGTTGTTGCTTCGATCATATCCACACTGGCCTTTGCTTGCTCTGCACGCCGTGCAATTCGGTGCATCCCAATCCAACAGATATCCATACCCCAGAAGTTTCTCATAATCCCGGCTTTCTGCTCCTGCATACCCCGAGACTGGTAATTTCGTGGTCTGACAATCCCCTGATATCGGGGGGTCTGGCTTGTAGTAATCGTCGCCGATATAAGCAACATAAATGTTCCTAGGATCGCAAGGTAATCTGAAGGAACCGTCCTGCTCTCTCGAGCAATTGCGGAAGAGAAGCTTCTTGTTGACCGCACTAATTTTGAAAGATGAGCCAGCGAAGGGAGAATCGCCAATAAAAAACGAATTCGAGCAAACATGGTCCAAGAGGTTGGCTTCTGAAACTGAAAGCCAGATGGATTCATTATTGTAGAAGATGTCTAGGATCCGACAATCTCCGTAGGGCACTTGGAGATAAGGGATGCCATCAGAACAGTTCACATTAAAACCGGGATAGCCACAGTAGTCTGGTTGTTGCCCTTCAATCCAAAACGGGTAGCTAATGTTGTCGATGCTCCCACAGCTCTTTGGCTCGCAATCCCCTATCTTCGGATTGGCAGCTGCGGCTATTCTCTCCAAAGAGTAGATGTTGATGAAGAAAAAGGAGATAGAGAAGAGCCCTTTGAATTGTAGCAGTAGGTTGGGATTCATTTGGCATCAGCGTAGAGAGAGACAGCCCAAACGGCCTGGAGAACAGAGAATTTTAAGAGGAGGGTGATGGTTGAGTGTTTTGACTTTTCTTTGGAAGTCTCATTTTCCAAATTGATGACTAAAAAGTCGTACGTTGAATGGAAGTGCTGACAAACGTTTCTCTCGATGCAACTCATTAAAGTCTATCGGGAATATTATCAAACAGACAAGAAAATAAGGTCCACACCGTGGGATCTTGAAAGTAATAAATATGCGTGGTTTGACGAGTCTCTGGAGCTGGACCAGGGGATCGGTCAGAAGATAAGAGCGCAAACAAGGCACGACGGAATGTCCTATTTTTTCCCACGGAGGCGGTGCGTTGCTGCCCAGTAAAAAAGATTTTATTTAGGGTTGGAAGTAAGCTCGGACCTGTCCGATTTTGGATCGGATTTTAAATTTAATTCAAAATTATTCAGATCGAATTTGAATTCAAAAAAATTGAATCTATTCTATTTTTAGATCAGGTTCGGACAGACCTTTGACCTTGGTCCGATCCGGACCCAAGCCCAAAGTCAGGCCTGACGCTTTCTCCTTGCTCCGTCTTTGCTTGGACTTTGGTACAATAAAAAAAGATCGGAGTGAAAAATCTCTCTTTCGATCAGAGAGAGCCGCTGTCGGAAAAAGACGATGTGCCGATGCCAGAGGTGGAGGTGGCGATGGACTTGACTGCGGGAGATGGCGGTTGTGGTGAAGGAGAGTCGGAGGCCTTGATGGTGGCGGAGCTATCCGATCATCAGCCCTAGAGGTCCCAATCCTGGAGCGCTTTGTTCGGATCCTCTCGAAAGGAGTTCGAAAGGACGATCAACTTCAGATTGCTCATGATTCGCAACAGATCCTATCGAACAGTGTCCCAGATGGGCTCCATCAACATATTGGGCAGCGACCCGAAGTTGTCGACCGCGATCCCACCATGAGAGCTCTTGACGGAGGAGATGTTCAGTGGCACAATAGTGGGAGCCTTCTAATAGACGGTGTTCTCCGGTACTCCTCCATTCCTCTCTCGACCTCCCCCTTCTCCACTCCTCCCTCCTCTCTCTTGCCTCTAACCGCCCCCTCCCCCACTCATCCCCTTCTTTGCTTCACAACAAGCTCGTCCAGGTCCGATTGGGTTCGGATCTGATTTGAGTTTGGATGCAGGCCGGTCTGATTGGGTTTGGGTTGGTTTCGGGTTCGGACTCGGATCTGTATTTTTTCAAAAAATTAGATTTAAGCCTAATCGGAAGTCTGAAAAATTATTTCAGATTGGATTTGGACAGAGATGGAATCCGGTCCGATCCAATCCGGTTCCAATCCTAACTTTATTATCACGGAAGTATTCATGCTTTCGCATTCTGTATTGTTTTTAGTTTGGCCATTCACGTGACTGATGCTAAGCTTGGATTTGGCCACCGGTTCGCTAAACATGCTTCATGGGTAATAAACAATATAAAAATAATAACAATCATTGTTTTTTATTATTTTTGATTATATTATAAGATAAATAATCATTATTATTTTCACCTGGACTTTCTTTGCTGCAACATAATATATATTGTAAATTTTAATTTTCTCCATGTTTTCCTCGAAGTTTTCTCCCAAAATGTTGTACGGCACAAAATATATGTTATTTTATCTAGTAAAAACAATAGGAAATATCAGTTTTTTTTATCATTGTAACACTTTTATAACAATCATTGTAATTGATAGTTATTTTAATACTAAAATCTTAAAATAATAATAGTTGTTATAACTATTCTGATTCTCATTAAGATTTCACTGGGAGGCCATAATAATATTATAATGACTTACTTCAAACTATGGGTTGGATGTTTGATAACTCAAGTAAGGGGGGAAAAAAATCATCCCGGCTTATAATAATTAAGATGGTTATAACAATTATAGCATATTTTAACTAATCAATTGCAGTCAAAATACCTCTAAATAAAATGCAGATATAACACTGAGAAATATGTAGTAAATGAAATAGAGTAATGACAAGGTTGCATTATATTCTAAACAATGATGGAATACTTAATTAAAGGACTTTCTAATGCAGGAGGCTCCTACTACTATGAGGTCTCGAGAGAGTATGATGTATATAGCCTTATTCTTATATGTATGTAGAAAAATTTTTTTCATATCTCGGATCTACGATACTCATGTTATAATAAAGCAGTCTTATCCTACATTTGGTTGGGATCAGGAGATAAGATGGATGAAGTTGGAAGGATGAATGGCTTTTATACAGTATTTGATTCAAAAAATTTTAAGAAGGACGGATGAAAATAAGGAATTATTCATCCATCTTGACTTACTAATTTGCATCCTTCTACTAGAACCAATATCTTTCTTGCATTTTATAAAAAACCTTTAATAATAATTTTAATAATTTGTAAATATACTAATTTGTCATGCCATAAATATGAACTAACACTATATATATATATAAAAAGATTGACACCTATGACGAATCCAAAGAGAGCTGCTTAAGATAATCTACATAAAGATATTGCACAAAAATTCCATGTGCTTTTGTACCTTTGCATCCATAAGAGCATGCCGGTGCGTCTTTTATTACTTCCCAAGGCCAGCCTTGGCCGCACAATTATGGGAATTTCCATCCCAACTGATATCTTTATTCCAAGAATCATTTTTTTGGTACATTTTTTTCCAAGAATAATTACTTGGAGTTCTTCCCTTGTATTTTCATTTATATTGCTCGTCAGGGGAAACAAAATTTATAAAGGCCAATTCATATCCCAATATCTCCTACAGCTTCGTTCTCTAGTGAACTTATCTTTCGAGTGCTTCAACTGCCATTTGGAAAATTGGACTCTGAAAATGATTGTAAACTATGTATACCTACCAAAATGAAATGCTTACGTTTGCTCTGGTCATACTTGGAACTTCACCTACCATAGCGTTGTGAATAAATTATAGGAGTCCACAAGCTTCGTTTTCTTTTAACTGCCTCTGCCAGCGGTCTCTATTTTAAATGTCCTTGTTTCCTACCGGTCACCCGCAACGAACTGCTCCAATAAAAATCTCCTATGTCAAACTCACGCTCCTTTTAAAAGCCTATCAAAAATCATCATCTGTTATTTCTAGGAAGGAGGTAATCTAACACATTAGAAATATCTAATCCTATCATAGAAGTAGGTACCAAGGCGTTCGGGCTTCCACTGGTTCCCCTCCGCACGCTCCACAACGCCCAAACCATAAACATAGGCTGGACACTGACCCAACCAACATGGCACGTCTCGGGCCTAACCAGTTTTTTGTTCCAGTTAATTGAAACGATGAAAGACAAAGAAGGAAGAAGAAGGTAAGGCGTACCCCCACAGGCGTCAGCACAGTTGGCAGCCCCCGTCGGTCTTCGGGGATCGACCTTGCCAGAATCTTGACAGCCTTGGCACGCTCTCTGCCCCACCGTCCACGTTACGCTGATGCCCTCCTGCATCGCCTCCCCAAAAGTCTTCCCGGACCACAACAACTCATGTATCGTCCGGTTTATAGGAAAGATTCCCATCGAGCTACACCCCAACGGGTTCCACTGCCCCAGAGGAGGCTGCTCGAGCAAACAATAGTATGAATGCGGCTGAATCCCTCCGGTTGGGCAGGCGATTGGATGGAACCCGTCGACAGAGGGGTCAAAGGTGCAGTTGAAGTAGAAGGAGAGATCGAAATCGAGCCTGGCATAGCTGAAGATGGAGGAGTTGATGATGGGGTCGGTGAAGGAACGAGGACAGTCTTCTCCAGTGAGATCTGGGTCGATGATTGTGAGGACTCTGTTCGCGTAATCGATGCTCTTGATTCGGTAGGACTTCTTGCCCATATTAATTGTCAGAAGGGATTGATCCGTGTTGCAAGCGAGCTCGAACCCTGGAAGGCCGCACTTCTCAGGACTGTCAAGTAGCCGGAATGGGTAGGTGATGTTATAATGTTTGCGTCCGCAGTCGTACGAAGCAGCGGAAGCGCATTCTATGAATAGGGTTCCGTTATCGGCTTTGGAAAGCAAAGAAAGCATGAGGAGAAGGATGGGTGAGAGGAGGGAGTATGAGTGGTACATCCTGGTTTCTGTTACCTAATGCTCGGGACCTTGGCATGGGAAGAAAGCTATGGACATTAGAGACGACTATATGAGTAGATGGGGTTGGAGAATCTTAGTCAATAGGAAAGAGATAGGAAGTAGGGCCAATAAAGAAAACGGGTAGGCTGATTCATTCAAAGCAGGTGAGTGACGAGAGGCGTTTGATATTTCTTGTTCCTGTGGAGAGCTACTTCTTGACAAATGGATGTGTGTGTGGCTCTCCGGTTCCAAGCCGCCACCAATAGAACACCTGGCATGTGCTGGTTGGGTGGATTTGGAGAATCATCAAATGGACCACAAGGAGTATTAATTCTGGGCCATCAACTGAAGCCCATCAATTTTTAACCGGTCCTGGTAAAGGGGGCCTGGTGACCTAGCGTTGCTTCAGGTTGGGGCAACCTTAACCGGGTGTCCAGAAATCAGAAGCGGTGCTCTCGGTCTTCAGCGAAGTGTAAACATGGAGACCTTCTGAGCACCATGGTCCCAAGTAGATGGATGCTCACGGAATTCACATTCCTTGGTCCTTGTTGGGAAAGACAGATTTTCTCAAAAGAATAAAATTCAAAGGCCTCGGCCCTTAATTGTTGGGAAGGAAACTTCCATATCACTTGCAGGATTCCCTCGATAGAAATTAGAATCGTCTCGTGCCATGGCCATACAACACCCCGTCCCATGCATGATACGCTTCTAGACTGGTTTGTGACATGAACCTCCAACACTTTTTTGACCATCCTAAACTCATTCATGGAAATGCTGTTATGCTTTTTCTCATCAATGCCCTAACCTTCGTCCACTTTCATGTCATGCGTACCGTTTAGCCAACTTTATTGCTAGGGGTGCTAGGGGAAAGGATTGCAAGCAAAAGCCTGCTTCTTGATTTAGAGCAACGTACTTGGCACAGTCCATGGCCCAAATTGGAAATTGATTGGACTATAACTTAGCCCATGTTACCTAGGTGTTTTGTTAGGCAAGGTCAAGTGTGATATACAATCTAGAATATAATTTCTCTAATGCCTTATCCCTAACCTAGCACCTAGGCTGATTCAAAGTCATATTTGCATCGTCTGTGTGATGTGGTGTAGCCTAAAAGGTATATAAAAATGAGGCTTAGCAGCCTATTTAACTCTTTAATAAGTGAAAACTAAGCAGATAGCATAAAACATGCTGTGCGCCTTCTTTGAGCATGAATACAAATTTAGTCCCATATTAGCCATGCGCCAAGGAACTTAACGAACATCTTTCAACTAGTTTTTTTAAGTAAGATTCTATTTTGTTATATCTTATTTCCTTTCATATGTTGCATTATGTCCATAATGTTACTATATTTTTTTCCTATCAAAAATGAAATTGGTTTTATATAATTCCTTTTGGTCAGAAACATTGCTTGCTTCATGGCAATATGCTCATAAACCCCTTCTTGAGAATCTAATTATCATCACTTGATCTCCCTAATATATTTTCCCTAGCAATTCATCATTTATTTTTGATTCACTCCAATATCTTTTTTATAAATAATAAGCTCCAGGAGTGGAACCTTTGCATCTCCGTCTTCTTTAATCTTCATTCTTTATGACTCCTATGTATTGGATAAACAGTCATCTATGCTTCCGTGTCAAGATGCAAGGAAACTACATGGACATCAGGATAGCTGAAATGGACACATAAAATCTTATAATCTTGTCCTTTTGATTTCATAAATATCTAAATAATTTGTTGCAATACGTCTAAAAATCAGAAATATGGGGGGAAAATCTGAGAGCTAGCAGTGGAGATGATAAAAATATATGCGCTTGAGGATGAACAGGTCATGCGCTTCTGATCAACCTAATTCATCAGACATGACTTTGTACTATATCTAAATTCCATGGCTTCTTGGCTCTTTTCTGAAAATTTTTATCTTTTTTATATAAGTATGGCACCTATAACAAAGCTCATGTTTCTCAAAACATAAAGCTGTGTGATTTGCCTTCGATCTCCAAGTTCTGGCGACAATGAATTGAGTAACTACTTGAAAGAGAACAACTTCGAATACATACCTTTAGAACATGTGCCGTTACACAATCCGTTGGGACAGAAGCAGGGTCGATCATCGTCTAAATAGTACCCACAAAATCCACCGGAGTCCATGCAGCCTTTGCACCACCCGCTTCCCACCATCCACCTCACGCTGAACCCCTCCTGCAGCGCGTCGTCGAAGGACATACCACCACTCATCAATAGCTCCACAACAGTCTGATTCATCGGAAGAGTCACAAACGATTGACACACGCCTGGCAAACTATAGTTGTCGAACCAATAATACCAGTACAGCCTGGTTTTGTGGTCAAAGACGCTCAGGCAACCAATATCATGTAGGTTAGGAATTAAGCTGTTGCAGTTCAGGAACACGGTGAGGTTCTGGTCACGGTCTGAGTACTCGAAGAGGAGGTGATCCAAGGTGGTGTTCTCGTCTGGCTTGGGGCAGGACTGGCCAACATATTTTTGGTTTACGATGGTCAGAAGGCTGTTCGAGTAGTCGATGCCCTTCACTTGGTACTCTATGTTGTCTATTTGGATCATGATGAACTTGTCGTCGCAAGTGAGGTTATAATCTGGGTGGCCACAATAGTCGGGACGGCCATGTATAAGAAAAGGATAGGACACATTGATCGACAAATCTCCGCAGGTGAAGGGAGTCGGAGCACAATCCGAGTATTGCTTGTAGGTTGCATCAGCGAAAGAAGGCAGCAGCGATGAGAAAGTGAAGAAGAGAAGGGGGAGGAAGGGAAGAAGAAACATTTGTTGAAGGAGAAGAAACATTTTGTCTTCCTTTTGCCTCATTGGTTCGACAGCTTTGAGGAGCTAACAGAGCAACTTTGAACAGTAGAAATAGAAGGACACTGAGATGAATTGGTTCTCATGTTGTTGGCATCTGGCATATTATCAATGGTTTAAATGAGAAAAATAGAGAAGGTGGAACAGAAGATGGCGGCTCCAAGCAATTACTCATAGCAGAAAATTACAAAAAGAGAGGACGAAATCCGAAGGGAGGAGCCCCACCATCTAGATGGCAGGCATGCCGGTCAAGGCGGGGTTGGGTGCCAAATATAAAAAGGCAGGGCAGGGGACAGATATTTCTTCTCTCACTGGTTGAATCGTATGTGTCGTGTGGAATATTGCCCGTCCGACTGAGTCCGAGTCAATCGGTTCACGTATGCGCAACATAGGCACGCACCTAGCTAGCTGCCGACGACACTGGATGCTGCTTCTAGATGAGTTGTAATCGCTCTATGATTTCATTACCATTGAATAGGAGTTGATAGCCAACATTGTAGGATAAGTTAGGTTTAAACTTGTAGCACAAAAAGAAAAGGACCTAGGTGGGACCTCTAGGAACAAGACCAGCTGGAGCACAGATATCTAATAATTGATCTAACGAAATTAGTGACTCTAATAAATTAACTTGAAACAGCATCAGACATAAATAAATAAATAAATAAGTAAATATTTTATGTTAATAGTATTGAAAATTACAAGTATGGTATGATTTATACTATATTGAGAAAGGTGTTTGGAGAGTTTTTGGATGTCAAAATTGTCCTCGAGTGAAATTGAACTTGTTATCGTAAAAACAATATACAGATGCGGATGGAAGTCACAACTGGTGATCTGTTTCGAGGAGACTGAAAATGAATCCTAGACAATTACTCCATCTTAGTTTCTAATAAAACGTTACATCCATGTTTGAACGAAATCTACAACCAAATCAATTAAGGACCGTAAATTAACACTATAATAATAAAATTTTTTGTTATTTTGTCCCAATTTTTTAGCATGGAAATATGAGTTTTGCTGACCGATCATTCGAAGTCCAACCAGCTTGCTAAACGTTTTTTTTTTTTAAAGGAAGAAATCACTAGCCAAAAACTGCGAAGCTTCCTGTGCACCTGCCTAGTTAAAAAGGGGATGTTTTGAGGGAAAAGGTCACGTACCGGATTTCCGGACCTCGCCCCCTGCCCTATATTCTTCCTCCTGCGATCCATCCATGTGATGGCATACAAAAGCCCGGTCTCCGGCGCCGGTCTCGCTGTAGCCGCACGAGCCGCCAATCCTCTCGCAGCTTCGGCACTCGTCCCCACCCTCCGTCTCCCAGCCCAGTTCGAACCCCCTCTGCAAGACCCGCCCAAACGCGTCCGAGAGCACACCCACGTTCTCCTCCAGCGCCGCCTGCAGCACCGGCACCACCACGACCTCCTCGCACTTCGACACCAATTCATGGTCCACTGGGATCTCCGACCCCTTCCAGAAGATGAAAGAAAGCCCGGCGCCTCTCCCCAAACAACCAATCAGAAGAGGGATCGGCAGAACAAAAGAGCAGTTCATGTAGAAGACGAGGTTGGTGTCATTGGAGGTGAAGTGGAGCGAAGAATTGGGCCAGATGGAGACGTTCTGGTGGGCCCTGGGGCAGGTGGTAGGGCCTTGAAGGACGCTGGGGTCAGCGAGGGAGATGATGCGGCTCGAGTAGTTTATGTCGGTCACGGTATAGTCCCCGGAGGGGAGGCGGAGGGCCGCGGTCTGGTCTCGGCACACCAGCTGCAAGCTTGGGTAGCCACAGTAGGAGGAGGTGTTTGTGTTGGTTGTTGAGTTCTGGGCGATCCAGAAGGGGTAATGGATGTCGGGGCCTTGGCCACCGCAGCTGAACTGCGCGCAACTTGAGATGTTGGTGTTGTTTGGAGGGATTGCATTGGTTGTGATACTGGAGAGGAGGACGAAGAGGAAGAGGAGGGCGAATTGAGGAAGAGGAGGGGTTCTACGGCCACGATGCATCGTTTTTGAGGAAAAGGAGGGTCGAGGCTCCACCACGCTTCATCTAGGGAATGAACTTACAGAGAAACGAAATGCAGGGGGTTGAGAAAAGGAGATGGAAGTAAGAAGAAGGGACAGTAGTAGTTGGAAGGAATCCTTGCTCTTTAATAAGACGAAGACCTCCCAGGAACCCGACGCATTGTTTGGTGAGATGACTGAGCAATCTAGGTAGTTCGCTCGGAAGGAATAGATAAGGGTGGACAGGGATCATAAAGAAGGTAGTTGAGGTAATATCAAAGGTGGATATTACTAGATTTCAGAGCACGAATTCCTTATAAATGAACATTGTTTGATACCTCCTGGTCAAATCATATGGATGCTAGGAATGAAAATGATGAGCAAAATGTTAAATGCTAGGTCTCGAGGTTCTTAAATTTAGTCGCTGTTAAGTCAATGAATTAGGAGCATGACTTGTGGAGTATGATATTTCTCTCTGAATTTGTGCAGGTTTCTTTAGATTTTCTAGAAGACTTTTTAAATATTGGCAATTGGTTATAAACAATTATTTTCTCAATTGAAGGATGATAAAACCCAGCTACAGGTCAGATCTCCCTCGGGTTGTAAGCAGGCCATGTGGAATCATAAATTAGAGTCATCCAATCCTATTGTATTCTAATTGGGTTAAAGATTATTCAAATTCAGAAATGATCCACTTATTGCATTGAATTTGAAATTTATCTTATACATCGTTGAATTTTTAAAGTTAAAGTTGATCAAGAATTATCCAAAAACTCTAGGAAATATGTATGTATGATTGCGACCTAAATATTGTGCAAGAGGGTGTAGGTGAAGGGATCTAGCATGCAGCAATAGCACAAACGCCTCTACGCCACTGATATTGGGGTTTCTACTTAAGTTGCAGGACTCACGCTGCCGTTGTTTACGGTCCAATGTTCTGCATTTTTGTACTCCACTACCTCTTATCTTGTATTATATTCTCTTTACCGTCATAGTTCTGTTCCACTTCATTTCCTATTGTAACTGGCACTGTGCGCTCCTGCTTTTGTTCTCCATACAGGATGCTATCCTAGTGCTTAACAATACTGTTGTGTTAGTAGTTTGCTGAATAATAGTTTACTTTACGAAAAAAAGAGACTCTAAGCCATGAAGATACGCTGGTGTCGCAGCATTTGGGCTTTGATTATGGTGAGGTACAAGGAGAGAACTAGGAAGTTCACCAACTAGTGGATGGAATTCCTAAGAGAGGCTTTTCATCAGCGTTGATTGGATCGGAGTCGACTTTGTATCAGGACGGGGCCCCTTTTTTTTTTTTGTGTGGTGTTAATGGGTCCCCTGCCTTATCTCTTCTTCATCTTCTTCCCTTCTTCTTGTTTTTTCCCCCCTCTTTATCTTTTTTTCCTCTTATCTTTCTTTCCATCTTTTGAGTCTCTCTCTCTCTCTCTCTCTCTCCATCTTCTCGCTTCTTTTTTATACTTATTTCATTTCTAATGAAATATACAGTTGGTTTTACCACCGTTTTTCTTGACCAAAAAGAGGAGCTATGACGTGTAAGCATTGTTCCCTGAAAAAAAAATGCGTAAGCATCACAAAATACTGCTGCACCGGAGAATATCTAATAATCATTTTATAAATTATCATTAACATTAGCAAACTCAAATTGATTTTCCTAAGAAACATAGAATGATGATTGATTATATAAAATGCCTACTAATAGTACTTAAGTTTCATAACTTCCAAAATGCTGGGGACAGATGAGTTTGAAGTTGATTAGGCCTTACATTGGGCTTCATATAATCAGCCTTAAGGGTCCAAGTGTGCCCCTTCGATACGTGAACGGTAGAATACTTCTTGTACCATATGCAGTGTCTCTTTGGACTTAGGAGACATCGGATAAAGCTATGGACCATATGCATACCTTTTGCATTTGCATATTTTGCTTCTATATATGAGCAAGCATCTAGCCGTTCCACCCTGCCCCCACTCCACCCCATCCTCCTAAAAATGAGTAGTAACATGTATCAACGGTGTGATAAGAAAATAACATAACCGTTTTACATCCCATTTCGATAATTTAGCTAGACGCGATGAGCAAGCATCACATGAATATGTGATGAATGGAAATTATGTGACACTTGCTAGGTTGGAAAAAATTCCAGTTATACGAAGTCTTACACACGGCAGTATAGAATAAAGAGGTAGAATTTAGCCGTGGTACTAATAAATAGGCTGACAGACTAATCGCTATGCGAGGTGTATAAAGTTGAACGGCTAGTAGAAGTAAGCCGAGGTGATTGAATTGGTCTTCAAGATATTTCCAAGTATAGAAGATCGGAGCAAAGCAAGATATCTAAATAAGCCAATGATGAAAAGACATGATTATTGGTCTGATACTTGCAGAGCAACTGTGCTGACAAATATGTAATGTAGAGGATAACCGGCCTTAGTTATCAGAACTATAAAAAAAAAAAAAAAAGGTCAGACATGAGAGCAACCATTAGACTGTGCAATTATAAATTATCAGTATAAATAAGTAGAAATTATACTTTATAAAGGATCCTTCGATAATCAATTCAATTTATTATCATCTTATCTTTATTTTATTCTATCTTTTACCATAAGCTAGTATTGTATTTTTTATCTTACAAATGATGGTGTGACAAGGATGAAAGTTTTTGAAGGTCAAGATACTTGGATCATGCATATTCTTTATTCTTCTTTCGATTGCCTTTTTAGGTAATCCGATATTGATGGTATGCTTGCATGCATAGACCAACCAGCACCATATGTTGGTTTATCTCGATCTCCTCTATTGCATTTGGATAAGACTTGGCTAGTGGACTTCGCAATATATCTGAATGGGTTGAGAAGAGCACCAATAAATCTTATGGTATGTCCAATAGTATATTGCGTAGTGTGGGCCAACTACATAATTGCCATCATATCAGTATGAAAGAAAGTCAAAAAAGTAGCTACAGAAAAAACAACTACTATGCTACGGATATTTTTGAATCGATATATAGTATCTTTGGTTTTGCTAGTGAAATAAATTGAAAAACTTGTCTCCATAGTTGAAAGTAAAGTTCGCTGTCTCGAAACTGAGCCCTGTATTGATGCCAATGTGTTACTACATCCGAATGAGTCTGATTTGACAATATTCAATATCGATATGTCCTCCATACTACTTATTTGTACCAGACTGATATAGTACGATATGCTTCGTACCATCCAATTTGGCATGGTACAGCAAATCTTAGTTGAAAATAAATTGGCTTGTCAATCAAAAATGTATGAGAGTACTAAATTATAGCACCCTAGGCAAGTTTTATGATGAAGATGACTGACCCTATGTTTATAATTAATAAATTGACTTGTCAACCAGCATATAGAAGTATTGGGGTTGATAAAGAACATGAATTAGAGGCTTTGGTTCACGAGATAGCTAGCAAAGATGATATAATGGAGACTTCGGAATCCATTGAACGGGACATTGTATAAGTAATGCCAGCGAGGTTATAGCAGACTGAACTATTGAGAGATATTTGGATCATTATCTAATTGAAATTTGAGATTGTAAGTCCAAACAAAAAATCTTTTAAAAAACAGATTGAAGATAAACGATATGTAAGCAAATGCTCTTTGGTAGAATTTTTAGTTTCTTGTCATTCAAACTTGAATATTTAAATCTGGTTAGAGGATTCTAAAAATCTATGATAACTAACAAAAAAAATTGTAACTAATTTAGGTTCTCCTCCCCTCCTCCAAAGTAAGCAATAGCCAAAGAAAAGAATATAGATGGATATTGATTGGATATATCTTTCATAGTTATTGTATATTTTTGCTTAAAATTTGCATTTAGATTTTTATTCATCACTTTATTTCTTTTTACCAGAATTGGCTTTATTCTTGTTTACCTTTTCATTTTCAACAAATTGCTCCTTTCATGTTTATTGATGTATTGAATTGATGAATACTTGCCCCTGTATTGTTTCCTTTCATTCAGAATTTTCTAAATTACTAATATCTTGACATATTAGATTTAGAGAAAAATGGTCATGCTGAATAAGGCTGCTACCATTACACACACACACACACATATATATATATATATATAGTGGTCCTAGATTGGGTCAAATATATGTAAATTTACCTTTATGGAGATGCTATTTTTATGTATTTTCATGTTAGATATTATTATTTGTTTTCTTAAAAAAATCACGCCCTATCAATGAAATAATTGATCAGCATCATTGGTTTTGAGCTACTTGTTAGCTAACTTAGGAAATAGTTATGAATGTAGTATATTTCAAGGTTTAGTAATATATTAAATGTTTAGTTGTTGCCTCTAGAGGAAAAAACTATCTCTACCATTGTGGTGAAATCCATGGGTGGTGGAGATCAAATGCACATATATTTTTATCAACACCAATCGTAGACTCAGATTCTTCCCCATAATTATATTTGTCAAATATTAATGTAGATTTCTAGATGAATTACAGCAATCACGGAACTTTAGTTGCTTATAGATACTGCCATTTCACACTTAGAAAATAGTCACTTGTGAACACATCATACAAAAATAGGATGATTGGATGGGCATGTATGCAAATAATGATATAATGGAGATATACCTGTACCAAGGATTCAATTAGAGAGAAGAAAGTACATTAGTTAACTGGCTCTGCAGCCTCTGCTTGGTCGTTTTAAAAAGAATAGAAGAAAATAGGAGAAATTTTTGAAAATAGGGTTTAGATTTTTTTTTTTTTGTTAATAAGGATAAAACTACTATATAGATCTCTTATTTATGCTAGTGAAGCCGGCTTTTTCTTTTGTCAGATTCCTAACCTAATTAGAGCCATTTTTAAAAAAATAAAAGATCTCTTAAATTCAATAAAAGTCAGATCTTGATCTTACACCGTCTTTGACTTCTACAACGTTGCTAAACTCCTCTCAATTTGGAATTCATGGTTTTTATCTAGTTTGGGTTTGAGATCGAGTCATAGATGGATCTTGTTCCCAAACCTTTATCTAGACCTATGCAAGGTGGCTAATATGGTCCACAGGTGCTCCTCCTTGATCAAATAGCTTATATTTACATGGGTATATATATAGAATCTTAATTAAAAAAATTATAAATATTATTATGCAGGATTCGATACCACATGGTGCAGAAGGAAAAAAGAAGAAATAAAACAAAAAAAATAATATAAATATATAGATCGGCCTCAAGCCTACTTTCACAGTGCGTGTAAGCTTCACTATAAGAGAATAAAATAAAATCAATACAAGAGAAACTCACCACTCAACCCTAATACAAGAGTCTCTCAATAAAAAGCTTCGAAACCCTTACAAAAGCTCTCTGAAACCTCTCTTGAAGTCTTTCTACACCTTTAGGATGTCACCAGCTTTCCAACGTAATAAATGGCTCATCAATCGAAGATATATAAGCTCCAAAATCACATAAATACTATTTCAATAGGAATACAGAGTCTCAATCAAATTTAGAACCATCCGTGACCGTCCGATCGTGATCGGCTCGCACCAGAGCCGTCCGATCGTGCACATCAGGATCATCGATCACCTGATTAAATCCAAAATCATCTTCAACCATCCGATCATGAATGGCTCTCTCCAGAGCCGTTAGATCATGAAAAACACTGTAGACCGTACGTGGACTGCGTGTTCGGTCCACGTGGCCCCATGGACCACCCAATACCCCACGATTTATGGTGGACCGCATAGGGGCATTGGGCCTGGGTGCCTGCACCCGCTAGGCCGATCCACACACACGCCCACGATGGGGCCCGGCCACCGCAGGCCCGCCGCCACCTCAGGCACCGTGCCACCTTTTTCGATCTTCTTTCACGAGTATTTTCATCGTCTGGACTTCGTTTGGACTGTTCTTGAGCTTGTTGAACTCCGTTCATCATCCTGGACCTCACTGTGGACTCAATGTGGATCGAATCTCGAGATATCAAATTTCAATAATCTCCATCTCGACTCGATATTCGGCCTCCATCTATCTCTAAGAGCCTGTGATCCGTCTCACCCCCATATCCTAGGGCATGCCTGCTGTCTCATGGATGGGCAAACATGAGAGTCGAGCTAGACCGCTCGATCTCACCTTTGTCGTGGGCTGTGTTCACTCTGACCAAAGACTTGCTCGAGTTATCATCCTACGGTAATAAAAATTTCACCTTGGGATGTCACCTCTCATCCTCACGAGTCTCCCTCTAGTGCTCGATCCACCTGCACCTAGAGCTCCATCTCACTCTAGGCTCCTCTTGACTCCTGAAACTTCACTTCGCACTAGGCTCCCCGTTAGATAGTAATGTCTTTTCGTTCTCTTTTTTCCCTCAAGAACAATCCTATCGCCGTGCAACAACTTCAAGATTCCTCCACCGACTATCATTCTGTAGCCTTTTGAATCCAGTCTGCTTAGTGAGATAAGATTCCACCTAAAATCGAATATGTATCGGACCTCCCTCAATCTCCTCACTGCACCATCATGTATCCTCCAGCTGATCATCCCGATGTCTCTGATCGCACAGCTCGATCCATCCGACAGATAAACAATGCCCTCACTGTTCTTCAGGGAGTCAAACTACTCCTCTCTGCAACATACATGATAGATGTATGCAAAATCTAAAATTCACTGCTGAAAAAAAGTAGATACCTAGTCAGATATCTCTAGGGCATCACTTTCTGAGTCGCTACTGGCCATCGCTACAATAGTCCTCGTCCGATCCCTGAGTTGAGGACAGTCTCTGGCTAAATGCCCCAACTCGTCACACCGATAACATCTGATCTTGCTCAAGTCTTTCATCCTGGACTTAGACTGCCCTCGCCGCGATCTCTTGTCGCTCTGTCTATCACCTTCTACTCCTCCAAAAATCACCAAAACTGAGCTACCGCCACTTGAGCTCGAAGTTGGGTTCTTCCTCTTGAGAACCTCGTTCTGGAGAATCGTCGAGATGACCTCGTACATCTCGATGGTGCTCTTTCCCACTAAAAGAGTAGTCACCAAAGACTCAAACGAAGGAGAGAGTGACGCTAACAAGAATAGCGCCCTAGTCTTCTCCTCAACTTTCTCGCCAATGCTGAAGAAGTCGATGAAGATCTTCTAGAAGTGACTTAGATGCTCCTGCATGCTTTATCCCTCAGTCATCTGCAGCTGGTAGAACTATCTCCAGAGGAAGAGGGTGTTGGTGAGAGACTGTCATGTACAACTCCTCGAACTTCGACCACAGCATCGTCTAAGAAGTCTCACCAAGCAAATGGATCACCACCTCATCTGCTAGGTACAAGTAGATCGTACTCACCGTCTGCATCTAAAGCTGCCTCCAATCCTGCACCTCCATGGTGGTCAGCTTTTCCTCGTCAAGAGAGCATCGATCAACCTTTGCTGGATGAGCACGTCCTTCACTCTTTCCTGCCACAAGGAGAAATTGCTCTTTCCATCAAACCCGTTGATCTCCATCTTGATTGTGTTTGTCTTCTCCATCTTCTATCTCGATCACCATCGCTGCAACCTACGCTCTGGCACCACCTTGCTCTGATACCAATTGTTGTGCAAAATTCGGTATCACACGGTGTAGTAGGAAAAAAGAAGAAACAAAACAAAAAATACAATATAAATACATGGATCGGCCTCAAGCCTACCTCCACGGGGTGTGCAAGCTTCCCTATGAGAGAATAAAATAAAATCAATACAAAAAAAACTCATCACTCAATCTTTATACAAGAGTCTCTCTATAAAAAGCTTCAAAATCCTTACAAAAGCTCTCTGAAATATCTCTTGAAGCCTTTCTGCACCTCCAGGACATCACCAGCTATCCAACACTACAAATGGCTCGTCAATCGGAGCTATATAGGGTTTAGAATCATAAAAATACTATTTCAGTAGGAATACAGAGTCCCAATCAAATCTAGAACCAACCGTGGCCGTCCGATCGCGCACATCATGGTCACCAATCATCTGATTAAATCCAGAATCATCCTCAACCGTCTGATCGCGAACAGCTTGCTCCAGAGCTGTCAGATCGTGCAAAAATACCATAGACCATGTGTGGATCGCATGTTCGATCCATGCGGTCCCATGGACTGCCCAGCACCCTGCGGTCCACGGTGGACCGCACAGGGGCGCTGGGCCTGGGCGCCCGCACGTGCTGGGCCGGCCTGCACGCATGCCCGCATTGGGCAAGCCCGTGCGCTGGGCCGTGCTCGCTTGTGCATGCGTGCGTCTCCGCCGAACCCGACCGTACCACTGCCAGCCGCCTCCTCCTCATGCACCGTGCCACCTTGTTCGATCTTTTTTTACGAGTATCTTCACTGTCTGGACTTCGTTCGGATCGTTCTTAGGCTCGTTGGACTCCGTTCGTCATCCTGGACCTCGCTGTGAGCTCAATGTAGACCAAATCTCGAGACATCAAATCTCAATAAATATATTTACTTATAATTATAAAATTTATTATTCTAATATTTATTGATTTTCTTGCTATATTGGTTATTTCATTAATTATATTTTATGAAGTTTACTGTAACCACTGGACTGAAAGATCGAATGGTGGAGACTCTTCTTAAACAAGAGTTAAGGGGAGTGAAACTACTGCCAGCCATGATTCCGCTGTGCAAAGACAAATTTGTCCTTTTCCGTTCCTCTTTCTCTCTAATAGTTGCAGAAGGAATGAGGAGAGGCTATTCTCATTTGCACATGCTTATTTCCCCTAGCAACATGATAAATCTGGAAATGAGGCTTCCCTCCAATTATTGATCTATTGAGATCTTTGTGGCCTGATTTTGCCTCCATCTCTGCCTCATCTCCTTTCTTGAAGGGCCTCCCAATTGAGCCAATCAAATCAAGCTTGAGCTAACTTGAATTGAAAACAATCTGAACTTGACTGACCTTTCCCACCTTCTGTTGCGCTTGAGCCATTCTACTTGGTTGTCCAGTTGATCTCAAGCTGGCTTATTCTCACTCATATTTGCCTCGTTTACATCCTTAGCTATCAGTAAATCCGCACCCAAAAATAGAGGTTAGCAGTTTGACATCTACGTGCTTTTGATGAAGTGATCATGAATGAAAAATGTAGACCGTCTGACTAAGTTAGTTTGGTGATGATTAGCATTTGAGTTTTGGCCATTAGCAAAGAGACCAGTCATTTTGAGAAAGATCAGGGGAAACCTGATCACTTTTATCAAGCAAATGAAAGTACACGATACCAAGAAATTGTTAGCTCCTGTTACTTTTGTGGAAAATAAAATATTTAATGGGCCAGAAGAGTACGTTTTGCTTGCCAAGTTCTTATCGATGCCCCGCCGCCGCACGATGGGGTCTAGCCAACCGCAACTTGTCCGATGAACTGCGTTCGCATCTGGAATTAGAAAAAAATCTATGGAGAGAGCCAGTATTAATCCATCATTTAGCGAGTCTTTCACGGTTTGCCACATATACAGAAATGGGAATCTCGAAGCATGACGACGAGAAGCTAGACGGGGCTAACCAAGTCTCCGCTCCGATAGTTTCGGGGACAGTCCCTCCGCTGCTTTCGCCGCATCCTCTCCTCCCTCCCACATCCTAGGCTATCTCGGGCGAAAGCTCTTGCCTCCTTTGGCCGTCGACAGTTGGTTCCAGCCAGAGAGACCCCACCACTTTTTCGTTCGAGCAGCGAGATCCCACCTGAGAGACCCCACCTCTCGTCTCCGCCTCTCTCCATCCCAAACCTCTTGGTCGTCTCCGGCCAAAACCATGCCACCTCCAGCCGCCTCCGGCATCGCTATCCTGTCACTCGCTCGAGGAGTCCATGAGGGAATTCGTGCGGGTGGTGCAGCGGGAAGCGAAACGGCGGCGAAGGAGGATTGAATGTCGGAGGGACTTGGGATGGGGCTGGAGGGGAGAGTATCTGGTGATGCAGCGATGGGTCCCACGGCGGTGGGGTGGTTCACGACCCTCCATTGCTGGAGTCGATCCGTAGCTTGTGGGGCATTTCCATTGCCCAGCTGGGCTTGAATTTTAGTGTGATTTGATTTATCATCCGATCCAACTATTTTTGAGGGGACGATCCGAATAAATTTTTTCGATCGTGCGGCGGGGCGCAGCCTCCATGGTACAGATTCAATTCGTTTGTGGATTTTGATCCATTTAGATATTTTAATTTTTTCTTATTAATTTATAATATAAAAATCTGGTCCAAGATTTTTTTTTCCTCCTTGCATGACCTTCAAAAAAAAAAAAAAAAAAAAACTCAACAAAAGAGGACTTTCGATAGAATCCATCTTCCCTCTTTGAATCAGAATAGATTTGGGACTCCAGCCTAGATCCCATTTATAAAATCCCCATTCCCTCTGTTAGATCTCCATCTTGAATTATTTGATGAAATCACCATGAATCATTTGGGACATCTCGCATCTTTCTTGGTGCTGTTGTTAGAAAAAGATCATCAGAACCTCATCATGAGGCCTCATTAGAGCTAAGGTAAGAGCTCAATCCTTCCTTCTCTCTCTCTTCCCTATTTTCTCTTACTACTTGCTTTGTCGAAAAAATAAAGAAAAGAGAACCCCTATTTTTTTCTATTTTGAACAAGCCTTCCTCCTTCTTTTTCTGGCCACCGATGCCCCCATCTATGGTGCCATATCCCTAGATCGTGAACCCCCCACCTACCTGCTATCTTTTTCCGAAGATCATGGCCACTAGTGATCGATCGATAATCGAAGAAACGAAGAAAAAATGGAGGTCCCTTATTTTTTCAAAAATTTTATTTTCTTTTGTTGGCCGGCCACTGGCCACCGGCTGTTCTTTGTTCCGCCGTCGTTGGCCACTTGTTATCGCCACCTATCACCAGTCTTCCATCCACCAACCACTAAGAACTACCGCCCCTCCTCCCCTATTCGGCCAAATAAAGAAGAAAAAAAAAGAAAAAAAGAAAAAAAGAAAAGAAAAGAAGAAGATGAAAGAAAGAAAAATAAAGAGAGGATTTTCTCTCTCCTATCTCTCTCTCCTCTTTTATGTCTTTCTATCCTCTCTCTCTTTCTCTCTCAATCTGACCCATGTATCTTACTATGAACTTGATGTAAATTTTTCAAGAGATCCGGATTCGCTTTGATAATCGTGTAATTCGTTGACCTAGTCCGATCCTTGCTAGATGACTTTCTCTCTCTAATTTTTTTTCTATCTTCATGATTTTCTCTCTCTAAAAATTTTATGGATTAGTGGAGGATCTAGATACTTAGACAAATTCAGATATTGGTTGATCCTAGGAGAGGTCCTAAACTTGTGACTTTAAGGATATTTTCATAATTTTTCTATCCTTAATCGCATATGATTTTTATGTTTAATCCTGATCGTGTAGAGATGCAATTATTGTACAAGAAAGTATCGAGCAAAATATCTTGATTTCAGATTCGTAGATTGACGAGCTCATCGATTTCTGTATTTAGATCGATCACTGATAAAAATAAGAATCTCTATACATGATTACCATTATATATGTTATTTTTATTGTTGGATTTGTATGGTTGAATTTATATCATTGGATTTGGATGGATGGATTTGTCATGTTTGAAATACAGCTGTTTCATGTATAATTTTTAGTATGAGTATGTTATATGTTGATTAGATATATGTACACCAGTAATTGATAGTATGACTACATGAATCTGATATACTTGTTTCAATCACATCTCAAACTGAAATTGATATGACAAATTCAACATGAAATAAAAAGATATGGTTTGGACTAGCCTCGCCATGTAGATAGCCGGTCAAGAACTTATACCTGGGACAGCATTTAGGAGCTTATGCCTAGGATAGTCTGTCAGGAGCTTATGCCTGAGACAGTCCGTCGAGAGCTTATGCCTGGGACAGCCCGTCAGAAGCTCATGCCTAGGATAATCCTACGGACTTACGCATGAGATTTTGGGTCAGACTAAGAATTAAGGCACGATTTGATTAGTCCAAAGTCGAAAAAAAAAGATTAAGAAAATTAAATATGTGATAAGAGAACCAGATGATAAGACATAAAATTCTTGCTGAATAAAAGGCTTTCACTGGTTGATATATGATAATACTTTTTTTTTTGACAAGATAGATAATTGACACATATTTATATGGATACTTTTATTATTTTGGATATTTGATATGAGATTTCATGTTTATTACTCTTTTTAAATTATACTATTATATTGACGTGATATATAGAATTCTTACTGGATTGTAAAGTTCATACCCTTATATTTCTTTTTTTCTTCTTAGAGTTACAGGATGCTCATATTTGGTTATGATATGAATTTGTGAGTAAGCGGATGCATAGCAAGATTGTCATTCATACCTGATCAGAGGATTGAAGGAATTCAATTTATAATTATATAATTTTCATTAATTATTATTAAAATTAGACATTATGGATGTTGAGGTTGTATTGGATTTTAAAGTCACTATAACAAAATAGGTTATTAGTGATGAAAAATTTTCATCGCTAATAATCGATTTTCATCGCTAATATATATTAGCGACGTAATTTTCGTCGCTAATATTTCATCGTCAATAATCACATCGTTGATAATATTTTACGATGAAAAAAAAATTTCATAGCTAATAAAATATATTTACGATGAATATTTTTCATCATTAAAAATAAAAGATAAAAAAATTTAATCATAAAAAAAATATTTATGATGAATAATACCGTCGCTAATAAATAAAAAATTAATAGTGATGAAAATATTTTCATCGCTATTAATTTCAAAGTTTTAGCGACTAAAAGTTTACGTCGCAAAAAATATTTTTTACAATAAAAAATTTCATCGTTATTAATTTAATAAAAAAAATTTTAAAAAATAAAATTAAATAATATTAGCAATGAAAAATTACATCGTAAATGATTCAATTTATGATAAATATTTATGTCACTAATAATTATTTACGATAAAAAAATTTTCGTTACTGTTAATTATATATTTTTTAAAAAATTAAATTATGTTAGTAAAATATTTTTGACGATGAATCATTCATCATGAATAATTCTATCGCTAATAATTTAGTCATATTTTTTTAAAAAAAATTATATATATATATATTTTTAATTTATATGTATAATATTTTTTATAAATTAAAAAAATAAAAATAAAAAAATTTACACAATAAACTAATCAATAAATTTTATTATATTAAATTAAAATTATAAGAGATTTGGAATAAAAAAAAGTACATCAATAAACCATCAAATATCGGCATCTGGAGAAAGAAGTGGGGACGGAGAGCGCTCGATGAAGCTCGGACTAGCCTGCTGCTGCCTCATCAGCTGTATCATCTGCGTCATCCGCTCCATCATCTGGATCTGGAGCTGCTGATACTCGTCGACGCATGCAGCCAACTCCTGAGCTCGGTGCTCAGCCTGCTGTCGATCCTCGACAGTCTGTCTCTGCATCTTTGTTAGTCGAGCCTCGTATGCAGAATAGATGTCAGCCCTAGATGAGCGTGAGGATGAGAGAGCAGTGATCCCATACCTAAACCCCTAACATAACAGGATCTTGTATCGAGTACCTGATCAAAGATCATATCATCTGTGGGTGCGGTCGAGCCCTCAGAGATAGATTGGGATCTCATGTCTGTCATACGATCCTGAAAATTAAAATTAAAATTATTTTAATTTTTTAATAAAAATCAGACTACGAATGAAAAAATAATTGAAAAAACTTACAAAGAGCTTCTGACTCTCCGTCAACTCCCCTGACCGTCAGGAAGCTCGCCACTCTCAGCATCTCTTTGTAATTTAAAAATTAATTAAAAAATTTTAAATAACTAAAAAATTATATGCTAATAAAAAATTACCTACCATGTGCTCCATGTGACGAGCGAATGATCTCGAACCCCCATAATGTGGCACGGTCTGTCTCGCCTGATTCGTCGCATTCTGAGCACATCGTCTCTGTAAAATTATCAGTCAAATTAGTAAATAATAAATTTAATTTAAGAATAAATGATTCAGTCATTAAACTCTAAAAAAAATTTAGATGTGTAACCTGATATGCTGGATCCTCGTACCGCCGACATATGGCAATCCAATTATCCATGGTGATGCTGTCATAGGACTACTGCCGCGCTGCCTCCTCCCCATGATCCTGCACCATCTGGTACCAATGCTGATACATGTGATGGAGATAATCCTTGAAATGCAAAGATAGATGAGTGTCGACGGCTCACCTCACACGATCCTCCTCAAAATCAACGATGTCGAATACACCTTGCCAATAATAAATATTAAAAAAATACTATGTAAATTAAATATTCATAATATAATTTATTTTACCTATAAGTAGGTATAGAAAATTTCTCTCTGAGCCAATAGAATGTGATGCCAATCAAAAAGCGTCACAGGGGCATAACTGCAGCATATGATGCCCAGCTCAGTCTACCATGGCTCGCATCGTCTCCTAATGGGTTTGGTGTAGCCGGTTGGTATCTCGATCTGGAGACGCTGTCCCGAGTGCTCGCGTCTCCAACGCTCTAGAGTGAGATTATTCGATGGACCTCACCTTCGTCTCACTACCAATGAAGACTGGCCTGAAACAACAATAAATAAATCATTAATATGATCTAAATAAAAGAATCAAATTTTATTATATAAAAAATATAATAATATCACTAAGATCCATCTCACTGGGACCCACCTCACTAGGATCCTCTGATAGTGAAGCTGGTGCGGCAATGGAGATCGGTGAAGGCACCTCAACCTCCAAGGTAGACTGTGAATGCGAACGTCGTCGTCTGTCTCTTGGTACCATATCTGTAATAATTGAGATATAAATAAATATAATATTAAATAATAATAATAAAAATCAAATAACATTCTAATGAATATAATTATATCGTATATTATTATTGCAAGGCAAGATTTAACGAAGAATATAGATCTATTTATCAATATTCGTATCTTCCTCGATGTGTAGATCCTCCTCCAAATCACAATAATCGATATGTGTCGTCTTCTATCTCATCATCATTTATGAACTGATTGTCGCCCTCTGACTCATCAAGATTAAATACAAAATCAGCTTCAACTTCGTTGGACGGCAGATCAGCCCTATTTAAAGGTGTTGTTACAAGTTCTTCATCAACTAAAAGCTTGGCTAATATTTGTTCTTCTTGCTGAAAAGCTTTCTCTTCATGTAAATATGAATTTTCATCCATCTCTAATCGGGTTGGTATGTCATATACGTCTCTAGATATTATTTTTTGTACAATATGCCAATTACCTCGATACTTTAGATCCTTCAAATATATTACTTATTTCGCTTAAGTTGCTAATATATACTACTCATTTTGATACCATATTCGTGCAAAATTTATACTGATAAATTATGAATCGATATGAATATTAATATTTTTATTACTAATATCCCATCATTCATACTGAAACAAAAATACAGAATTACTGGACCCATACTTTAGTTCTATGATATCTATCAGTACATCATAATAATCAATCTCTTCTTCTCCTTCATATCCTATTGTAGCAATCCTACTATTCTGGATCCGTCGTTGCATCTCAAGCTTCCTTGTGTGAAATCTTATTCTTCCAATGATACAAGATGCATAGTGATTAACCCTTCGATCGAGACTACATGCTAAATCATGCAACTCATCGGTCGCATCCACTTCTTTATTGAAATACTTATATTTCATCTACATCATAAGATAAAAAATTATGTTGATTTAAATAATATTATTTATAAGTAAATAAATAATGTATCACTAATGTAACTTACAAGATCACCAAATTATTTTATAAATTTTCTCTTATGTCGATCATCGATATCCGTATTATTCTCTCTACATAGTATACTCTTGTCTCACTGCAAGAAATTATGATTTTTAATTTTACATCGATATAAAAATTTTGTTAAACATTAAACAGTATGGTAAGATGGTACTTACTCAATAAAATCTTTAATTTCTTCACAATTATTTAGAACGTAAAAGTGTGCCTTGGATAGCTCGTTCACCATAAATTCATATCTCTTTGCACCAATAGGTCGAACCGTTTGTTTAAATATAGACAATATCGGTTCATTGTCACCTCATTCACGGTCTGTGTTACGATCTGTATAATTGAATCTTGTTTCGATATCGTCAAGATACATCGAGCAGAATGTAACACACTCAGTAGCTACATATGCTTTCGCTATAGACCTTTTAGGCCTTGCTTTATTACGCACATACTTTTTTAAGGTGCACAAGAATCTGTAAATAAAAATAAATTTAAATTTTAGAAATATATTTATATCTTATAATTGATATGATAAAGTATGTATAATTTCTTTACCTTTCAATAGGATACATCCATCAATAATATATCGATCCGACTAAAAGAGCTTCCTTTGGAAGATGAATAGCTAGATGCACCATAACATCAAAAAATAATGGTAAAAATATTTTTTCTAACTTACAAAGAATGAGTACGATATCCTTCTCTAATCTCTCAAGTAGATTAATCTTTAATTTTTGGCAATACAGTTCTCGAAAGAACACTCTCAGCTCAATCAATACAGTTTGAACATCACCACCTAAATAGCCATGACCACAGGAAGCAAACGTTGCATTATCACATGAGAGTGATGACTTTTCATGCCAGAGATATTACTATCGTTATTCCCAATATACCGTGATACGTTTGAAGCGTATGCATCAGAAAACTTTACGATTTTGAACCATCCACAGAAATTCTTCTTTTTCTCACCAAACAATGAATAACATGTAGGTGGCATAAAAAATCTCTCACCTCGATGAACTAAATGCAACTTTGATCGGATTTTCATTTTCTGCAAATCAAGACAAGCTTTTGTACCATCTTTTATTTTTTCTGAGATGTTCAATACAATACTAATGATATTATCACAAATATTCTTTTCAATATGCATTACATCCAGATTATGACGAAGTAGTAGTTGCTTCCAATACGGTAGTTCGAAAAAGATACTTCGCTTCGTCCAATTCAGCTCATCTTCAGTACGCTTCCGCTTGCAAGTACCCGATATTTTTTCAAATTGGATATTTTCAATGACTTCAAGTTGTTCTAAAATTTTTACTCCACTTAACTCCTTAGGTGACGGATGCCAGTCGGACCTACCATCAAAATATTGGTTATAACGGATCCTCCAAAAATGATTAGCAGGAAGAAGCCACCGATGACCCATGAAACATATTTTCTATCCATACTTTAAATGTAAGGAGGATGCATCCCTATTGCATATTGGACATGCAATATATCCTTTGGTGCTCCATCCAGATAAGTTTCCATATGCAGAAAAATTATTTATGGTCCATAGAATCGAAGCATGCAACTTAAAATTACTTCAACTCACAGAATCATATGTCCATACCCCATTTTTCCATAGCTCCTTCAGATCATCGATTAAAGATCGTAGATATACATCAATTTTATTATCTGATGCTTTCGGACCCAAAATCAACAGTGACATAAAAATAAATGGTTCTTTCATGCACTTCCAAGGTGACACATTATATACAACTAGAATCACAGGCCACATACTGTAAGAGGTACTCAGATTGCCAAAGGGATTAAATCTATCTGTCGCTAGACCAAATCGGATATTGCGTCGGTCACTCGTAAAATACGGAAGCTTTGCATCGAAGTCTTTCCATACTCAAGAGTCGGTCGGATGGCTAAGTATGTTCTCCTCTGAAAGCCGCTGCTCATAATGCCATCTCATTTCTTCAGCTGTCTTTATGAACATATATAATTTTTGAAGTCTTGGAATCAATGAAAAATATCTCAAAATCTTTTGAGGTATCTTCTTTGCTTTTCTATTATCGATTTTGTATCTAGGCTCATCGTATTTCAGACATTTAGTTACTTGTTTGTTATTCTTATAAAATAATATACAGTCATTTTTGCAGACATGTATAGGAATATAGCCAAGTCTAATTTTTCGCATGTATATTTTTGCTTCAAAATATGATTTTGGAAGTCTCTCTTCATCGAGAAGAGCTGCTTTAATCAATGTTAAAATTTGATCAAATAACTTCTGACTCCATCGATTCATGATTTTAAAATGAAGTAATTTTATCAAAAATTTTAATTTGAAAAACTATATACAATTTGGATAGAGTGGCTCTCGTGTATCCCTTACAAACTTTGCAAATTGTTCAAAAGTCCCTTCTACCTCAAGCCGGATATTATGTTCACGATCCGAATTGCTTTCAGATGTAGTAGTACTCATATGTACATTTGAACAAGCACCTTGATGTAAATCATCTAACAATTCTCTTTTACCACTATGTTTGATAGGTCCACCAGCATCACTATCATCTTCAGTATCATCATCGTCACACACCACTTCATTCGGATCATCCTCTCCATGTCATATCCAACAAGTATACTTCTTATCCATACCATATTATAGCAGATGCTCCTCAACAAGTATTATGTAATGATATACCAAATTGATACATCTCTTACATGAATACTTTATTCGACTAGCACTGTCAGTATTATGCCGTGCAAATTCAATAAAATCTCGAACTCTTTTTCGATATTCAGGTAAAAAAATACCTCTAGCATTCATCCAATTTTTGTTGATATCCATCTAACAACAAACACAAAATCATTAACAACCAAAATAAAGTTCTGTGGTATTCTGGATCCCGATCCAAATTTTGGACTGAATCGTGTTCTAAATTCCAGCCAAAATCTCGATCTGGATCCAAATTCGGATCACTTTATACAAAACAATACATATTAAAAAATACAAACTAAACAGTAACACAGAAAATGTGTTACATCAATTTAATGAAATAAAAATACATAATCCTATCCATTTCAAATCATTACTAACAGGTGTGGCCCTATCCCTTTCAGAAAAGTAATAATCTCATTATTGTTATTAGTGGATATTTTATCTCATTTTTGTGAAAATTTTGACAGCATCTCCCCATGATTCTCCAAGTATACAATGTGGATATGGTGCCTACGCACCCTATGCACCATATACCTGAAGAATAATGGACAGATAACTACTGAATACCACATAATGAAATAAAATATCAACTATTAACAACAATAATATTATTACTTTTTTAAAAAATCTGAATACGGGACATCCAAGATTCGATCTCAATGAAGATCGACTTTTGAACAAAAATCTACGGCTCAATGCAATTTAACTATCATCTTTGAACATACATTCTAAGATGGATTTCTAATTTATCAAAAAAGAATAACTTCATATTGAAATTTCTTCATCAAAAATTTTAATAATTTTTTTTTTAAAATAAATTTTTTATTTATATTTATAATTTTAGAAACATACAAAACAACACATAAAATAATTAAATTGTAATAAGTAACAGTAATATGCATTGTGTTAGTGAAAAAAATAATTAATCAAATAATTAAATAATTTCAACAGTAATACTAAAAAATAATATGCAATAAATATAATTAATCAAATAATATGCGTCTCCCTCCACACCGGCCCGATCCGACCCAGCTCACCCGACCCGGCCCAGCCCACCCCGTCCCCATCCCCACCGGCCTCGGCCCCATCCACGCAGGCCTAGCCCCATCCCCACCGGCCTCGGCCCGACCCAGACCCATCCCCGCAGGCCTCGGCCTGACCCGAAATCGACCTAGCTCGAACCCGACCCGGCCCGACTCGCCCCGCCCTGGCCCGGCTCGACCCGACCTGACCCAGCCCCATCCCCAGGCCCATCTTCGGAGGCCCCGACCTGACCCGACCCGCCCTAGCCTGGTTCGGCCCGACCCGACCTGACCCGACCCAACCCGACTTGGCCCCGTCCCTAGACCCATCCCCGGAGGCCCCGGCCCGACCAGGAACCGACCTGGCCCGGACTCGACCCGACCCGACCCGCCCCAGCCCGGCCCGACCAGGAACCGACCTGGCCCGGACTCGACCCGACCCGACCCGCCCCAGCCCGGCCCGACCCGACCCCATCCCTACCACGGCCTCGTCTCCACCGACCCAGGCCCGTCCGCGCCTCCTCGACCCGGCCCACCCCGGCTCGACCCAGCCCACCCGTCCATGCCGGCCCACACGTCCACCCGTCCCCATGCCCGCCGGCCCCGACCCACCGATCCACCCATCCCCGTCCCCGTGCCCGCCGGCCTCGGCCCACCCGTCCCCATTCTCGTGCCCGTCGTTTCCGACCCCGTCCACGCCGGCCCGACCCGGCCCACCCATCCATGCCGGCCCGATCGGGCCCCGACATTGTCCATGCCGGCCCAATGGCCCGACAAAAGAATTAAAAGAAAACAAAGATGGATTACCGGTGGCAGACGCGGGTGCCGTTGGTCTAGCCCCATCCCCGCTGGCATCTCCCCCTTTCCGACGGCCCACCAGTGGCTCGAGGAAACCCCCCCCAAAAAAATAAAGAAAGCTTACCTTATCGACGGACATGACGGCGACGGTGGTGAACTCGATGGTCGGGAGAAGGGGCAGAGCAGAGATGGGGACGTCGGGGGGGAGGGAGCGCGCGAAAGCATAGTGGGGGGGCATCGGGGAAGAAAATAGGTTTCAGATGGGACTTGACGGGATGCGATGTATTAGTGATGAAAATTTTTGTTGCTAATAAAAATTTTTGTTGCTAATAATTTAAACAAAAAAATAATTTACGATGAAAAAATTTTTCATCGCTAATAATTTTATTGATGACATAATTATTTTTCATCACTAATGATTTCCATCAAAAGAAATTCTACTGAAAAAATTAATTTTTCTCTCCAAAAATATTATTTACGATGAAAACATGGGCATCGTCGCTAATAAATTTTTAACGACGAAAACTTTCCATCACTAATAGTTTAATTTTCATCATTAATTAAATTATTAGCGATAAAATTTTTTTTTCATTGCTAATAATTACTGAAAAAAGAAATTCTCATTTTTTAAAAAAATTATGTTAATTTTTTTTTTAAAAAAAATATTGTGGTAATTTCAAAAGGTTCTAATGGTCGATAGATATGAGGATATTTAAAAGTTTTGAGGAATAATATTAAAGCATACAGCTTGAGATCCCCAAATTTTACGTTATAGATAAGATGGAGATGGGTAGAATAAAGTAATTATAAATGTAAAACTCTTTTTCCAGCATCCAGCCTTGCTGTTCAAGAACGTCGGCAGCAGAAGGTAATTTTCAGACGTTGTTGCTCTTTTAGGGTAATGATGCTGCCGTCTTCCATAACATAGCTCCACCTTAATCGGCAATATCTATTATTAACTAAAACCTTATCAGGGATAGTGTTGTTTAGCTTGGCTGCTTGTTCTGTTGTTTATGTTTAATGTAGGTATTTTTCTAAGCTTCAGAACCATGAATTAGACAAAGAACCAGATCATCAGTTTGAAATTTTTCAGGTTAAAGTTTTGATTAGATCCCTAGTATTTTAAATTGTGTATAATCGGATACATTTGGGTTGGATGATCCCATCTAGGCCTTGAAGTGGCCAGCATGTGCTTGTGGCTTGCAACTTTGAATCTAATTAAGCATTTGTTTAGATAGTTGGGCCTAAAATTTTATGAGATACATGAGCCAACCACCAAATATACAGAATTATAAGTTGAGCTTGGCCTATTTTACCACTGTCTAGGACTAATTTTTGAGTTTCATAATATTTTAGATCCAACCATTCAAATAGATCCTAAATTGAAATCAATTAAGTCTTTGTTAAAAAATATATTTTTTTAAATATTTTTTAAATTTTATTTTTTTCATATATTACTACATATTGATCTTAATATTCTACATATTTTTCTTGTGCACATATTATTTTTTAAAAACTATCAAATATTTATTTTTATAAATATAAAAAATTTACTATAATATATCTAAATATCCTTCAATAAAAAAATTTTTATCGTTAATAATCTATAATTTATAAATTTTTAAAATTTTTTATTTTTTTAAATATTAGTGATGAAAATTTTTCATCATCAATAGTGGATTATTGACGATGAAAATTGATGTTTCATCATAAATACTCCATTATTTGTGACGTAATATTTTTATTATAAATAATTTATAATTTTTTAAATTTTTAAATTTTTTTATTTTTTCTCATTTATTAGTGATAAAAAAATTTATTGTAAATAATATAGTATTTAGAATGGAGATTTTATTTTTATTATCAATATTTCATTATTTATAATGTAAAATTTTTATCGTAAATAATCTATAATTTTTAACTTTTTAAAATTTTTTATTTTCTTTCACATATTAGTGATAAATTTTTTCATCGTAAATACTGTGAGTATTTACAATGGAAATTAATGTTTCGACGTCAATACTCCATTACTCATGATGTAATATTTTTATCATAAATAATTTATAATTTTTAAATTTTTTTATTTTTTCTCATATATTAGCGATGAAAACTGTTCATCGTAAATAATATAGTATTTGTGACAGAAATTTAGTTATTATCATCAATACTCATTATTTACAACATAATATTTTTATCATAAATAATCTATAATTTTTAAACTTTTAAAATTTTTTATTTTTTCTCATGTATTAGCGACGAACAATTTTTATTGTAAATAATTTAGTTTTAGTCGCCAATACTCTGTTATTTGTAATATAATATTTTTATCATAAATAATTTATAATTTTTAAATTTATAAAATTTTTTATTTTTTTACATATTAGAGATAAAAAATTTTATCATAAATAATTTAATATTTATGATGAAAATTTAATTTTCATTATCAATACTAGATTATTTATGACGTAAAAGTTTCATCGCCAATAATCTTTAATTGTTAAATTTTTAAAATTTTTATTTTTTTCAAATATTAGTGACGAAAAGTTTTCATCATAAATAATAGGTACTTACGATGAAAATTAATTTTTCATCATAAATACTTCTATTATTTACGATGAAACTATTTTCATCATGAATATTTAAAAATTTAAAATTAAAATAATTATTTTATTATTTATGATGATTAATTTTATCATAAATAATATGTAATTATGATAAAATTTTATTTTCATCATAAATATGCATCTATTTATGATGAAAAATAATTTTTATCATAAATAATTTATTATTAGCGATGAATTTAGTTTTTCATCATAAATATCTTTATTGGTGATGAAAGATATTTTCGTCATCAATAAATTCATCGCAAAAATTCTCTTTTCTTGTAGTGAGCCTTGTATATTCTTTAAGACTTGTCCTAAAGAGTGTGCAATTATCATGTATCCGATCTAAGTGTTGGATTCGGAGCGTGACAGAGTGGTATCAGAGATTAGGTTTAAGATCACTAGAGACTGTAAAGCGATATCAAAACTTCATGTATAATTAATAGGATGTAACAGAATGATATAATAATAACATCATAACTTAGGTCTAAAGTCACTAGGGACTATGATATAAGTAATATCAAAACTTTTGGTTACAAGCAATAGTGTAATAGAATGATATCAGAGCTTAAGGTTATAATCACTAAGAATGTGATTGAGTGATATTAGAGTTTAGGTTATGATTACTAGAGAATATAATTTAAGTGGTATTTGAGCTTAAGGTTATAATCATTCGAAATTGTGACTTTAGTGATATTTAAACTTGAGGCTATAATCACTAGGGATATGATAGACATAGCAGAAATAATTTAATATTTAGATTTCGAATCAATAGATACTATAATAAAATTTATACATAAGTGGCATATAATGTCTATAATAGAATTGGCAAGTTATATCTTAGATTTTAATTAGTGGGGTTGATCTAGGTATGAGAAATGTTAACCCTGGAATGAAGTGGGAGGTATTGATATGTTGTGTTCAGTATACTCGATGATTTTGGAATGCTAAACTTATATGGATAAAAATTTTGATAATTTTTTTAATTTTGATGTTAATTATCTGATCATTATAAACTTTGAATTTATCAAAAGGAAGTTAGTTAGGATATGGCTAAGAAGAAACTACATCATATGAGAGAGAAATATTTTTGAGCGTTGAACCTATGAGAAGATCATATATGAAACTCAAATTTAGATGAAAAATATACTTGAATTTTATTATGAGAATATGAGACACATCTTGGTTAGATTTTTAGTTATTCAAAATATCATATTTGGATCTGATTTCTTAATCTTTCAAGTTGCATTAAATTTTAAGTTAAAAATTTATTTTTCTAAGTGGATCTAGGGTGTTTTAATATTGTTGTTAAATTGAATAAAAAAATTAATTTTGTTAGAATATGTATATATATTATGATGAAATTTTTAATAATTCGTGTTACCATCTTTGGATTAGATTTCTTAATTTTTTTTATGATTGTTGAAGATAGTGGAGTATATTAATTATTCAAATTAAAATTTAGATTTCTGAGCTGATCTAAGATATCTTGTTATTATTAAATTTTGAATGACTTATATAAGTCTTAACATATAGGGGACAAGATCTTGTATGGATTTATCGATTGATGCTAAGAGTTGTGATGAAGGGAGCTCTATAAGAAATGACCAAGTTGATTGTACTTACAAAGATATTGACTCAAGTTTTTTTAGTTTGTTTAAGTTGGAGTTAATGCTTCTACAAAGAAATATTGGTTTGAAAATTATCTAAATGATTGTAAGGTAAATTCAAGGTTAACTTCAATTAATTCTGGATATGTTGGATTCTTGAGGAGTGATGAAGCTTATGCAATGATTTCAAATATAGAAAGTGGATCAAGATTTATTTTTGATGTGCTATGCCCAAGGGATAGTAAAGATAAAGAAACTTAAAGTTTTGCTCTAAGTTTTATATGAAATTTGAAAATTAGATCTATCTTTGATTGATCTAACATATAAGGATATTCTTATCTCTCGATAAATTTATATAATTTGGTAAATTAAGATCAGAGTGCATAGTAAAAGTGTGGTAGTTTAAATTACTTAGACATATTAATCTTTTAAATCAAAAGATATTATAATAGAATACATTAGTTGCAAATAAGGAAGGATTTTATTGATAATGAAAGGATGCTACTAATATTTTTAACCTAATCTAATCATAATCGTGTAAGTTTTGCGAGTAGGTTATTTCATTATAGATAATGCCAAAAAATCTTAGATATCTCAACTTTATTATTAATAGCTTGATAGTTCAGTTGTTAGTTCAAACCTAGAATGTCTTGATACAGATCTTATTTTTTTTAAATTTAATATTGTTACTCGAATTGACATAAAAGGTTGAGATTTTTTTGAGATGAAAGTCCATCTATTAAATTTATTGAAAGATCAAAAGAAAAAAAAAATCGATGATTGTAAAGAGTGCTCGATGTTCGGTCTTTCTTTATTTTCTATCATAGATAGTCTGAGATAATTATAAATTTTGAGTGGAATATAGTGGATAACTAACTTCGATATTTGAATATAAGGTCAAATGTTACTATTCTTCAAAAAAATTGAGAAATCAATATAAAAAGAATGAATTTGAGATTTTAAATAATTTTATTATATCAAGATCATAAGAAATAAATAATATGCAAGACATTATTGAAAGTTTGAGAATGATATGAAGAATGTATACTTTGAAGTATTTACCTCAAACAACACAACTTAATTTTGAGGATAAAATTATTTTGAGGGGGAGGAGAATGTAAAAACCTAGCCCAAGACATTTCTTTCTTCCTCTTGCACGACCTTTAAAGCAAAAAAAAGAAGAAGGAAAGAACTCAATGGAAGAGGACTCCCGATAGAGTCCGTTTTCCCTCTTTGAATCAGAATAGGATTGGGACTCCAGGAGCCCTAGATCCCATCTATAAAATCTCTATTCCCTCCCTTAGATCTTCATCTTGAATTGTTTGATGCAATCACCATGAGTCGTTTAGGACATCTCGCATCCTTCTTGGTATTGTCATTGGAAAAAGATCAACGAAACCTCATTGTGAGGCCTCATCAGAGTCAAGATAAGGGCCCGATCTTTTCTTTTCTCTCTCTTTCCTATCTTCTCTTGGCCCCAAGCCTTGTCGCCGACCACCTGCTTTGCTGAAAAATCAAGAAAAGAGAATCTATATTTTTTCCTATTTTGAACGAGCCTTCCTCCTCCTTTTTCGACCACCGACGCCCCCATCTATGGTGCCATACCCCTAGATCGTGAACCCCCCACCTACCTGCTATCTTTTTCAAAGGTCATGGCTGCTAGTGATCGATTGATGATCGAAGAAACGAAAAAAAAATATAGGTCCCTTATTTTTTTGAAAATTTTATTTTTTTTTGTTGGCTGGCCACTGACCGTCGACTGTTTCTTGTTCCGCCGCCGTTGGCAGCCTGTTATCGCCACCTATCATCGATCTTCTGTCCACCAACCACCAAGAACCACCGCCCTTCCTCTCCTATTCGGCCAAGCAAAGAAGAAAAGAAAAGAAAAAAAAAAAGAAAAGAAGAAGATGAAAGAAAGAAAAATAAAGAGAGGATTTTTTCTCTCCCACCTCTCTCTCCTCTTTTATGTCTCTTTATCCTCTCTCTCTTTCTCTCTCAATCTGATCCATGTACCCCACTATGAACTTGATATGAAGTTTTCAAGAGATCTAGACTTGCTTTGATAATCATGCAATTTGTTGACCTAGTTTGATCCTTGCTAGATGACTTTCTCTCTCTAAATTTTTTTTTTTATCTTCATGATTTTTTTTCTCTAGAAATCTTATTGATTAGTGGAGGGTTTAGATACTTAGACAAATCCAGATATTGGTTGCTTCTAGGAGAGATCCTGAACTTGTGACTTTAGGTATATTTTTATAATTTTTTTATCCTTAATCGCACATATTTTTTATGTTTAATCTTGATCATGTAGAGATGCAATTATTGTACAAGAAGGTATCAAGAAAAATATCTTGATTTCAGATTCGTAGATTGAGGAGCTCATTGATTTCTGTATTTAGATCGATCACTGATAGAGGTAAGAATCACAGCATATGATCACCATTATATATGTTATTTTTACTGTTGGATTTATATCGTTGAATTTATATCGTTAGATTTGGATGGATGGAATTGTCATATTTGAAATACAACTGTTTCATGTATAATTTTTTGCATGAGTATATTATGTATTGATTTGATATATGTGCACCAGTTATTGACAGTATGACTATATGGATCTGATATATTTGTTTTAATCACATCTCAAACTGAAATTGATATGACAAATTCAACATGAAATAAAAAGATATGGTTTGGACTAGCCTCGTTGTGTGGATAGCTGGTCAGGAGTTTATGTCTGGGATAATCTCTAAGAGCTTATGCCTAGGATAGTCTATCAGAAACTTATGCCTAGGACAGTCCGTTAGGAGCTCATGCCTGGGATAGTCTCTACGGGCATACACATGGAATTTTGGATCAGACCAAGAATTAAGGCACAATCTTGATTAGTCCAAAGTCGGAAAGAAAAGATTAAGAAAATTGGATATGTGTTAAGAGAAATAGATGACATGACATAAAATTCATGCTAAAAAAAAAGGGCTTTCACTAGTTGATATATGATAACACTTATCTTTTGACAAGATAGATAATTGACATGTATTTATATGGATGTTTGTATTATTCTAAATATTTGATATAAAATTTTATATTTATTGCTATCTTTAAATTATACTGTTATATTGGTGTGATATATGTAGAATTCTTACTGGATTGTAAAGCTCACAATCCTTCATTTCTCTTTTTCTTCTTAGAATTGTAGGATGCTCATAATTGTCTATGGTATGGATTTGCGAGTGAGCGGATGCATAGATAGAGTGTCATGGTACCTAATCAGAGGATTGAAAAAATTTTATTTGTAATTATGTAGATTTCATTAATTATTATTGAAATTAGATATTATAGATGTTAAGATTGTAATAAATTATTTTAGGCTTTGTATATTCTTTAAGACTTACCCTAAGAAGTATGCAGCCATCGCGTATCCAATCTGGATGTTGGGTTTGGGGCATGACAAAGTAGTATCAGAGCTTAAGTTTAAGATCACTAGGGACTGTGAAGCGATATCAAAACTTCATGTATAATCAATAGGATGTGATAGAATGATATAAGAACAATATCATAACTTAGGTCTAAAGTCACTAGGGACTGTGACATAAGTAATATCAAAACTTTAGGTTACAAGCAATAGTGTGATAGAATGATATCAGAGCTTAAAGTTATGATCACTAAGGATGTGATTGAATGATATTAGAGTTTAGAATATGATCACTAGGGAATATGACTTAAGTGGTATTTAAGCTTAAGATTATAATTACTCGAGATTGTGACTTTAGTGATATTTGAACTTGAGGTTATGATCATGAAGAACATGATAGACATAAAAGAAAAAATTTAATATTTAAATTTTGAATCAATAGATACTATGATGAAATTTAATGTATAAGTGGCATATGATGTCTATAATAGAATTGATGAGTTATATCTTAAATTTTAATTAGTAGGATGGACCTAAGTATGAGAAGTATTGACCTTGAAATGAAGTGGGAGGTATTGATATATTGTGTTGAGTATACTCGATGATTTTAGAATACTAAACTTATATAGGTGGAGATCATGATAATTTTTTTGATTTTGATGTTAATTATCTGATCATTATAAATTTTGAATTTATCAGAAGAAAGTTAGTTAGGATGTAGACTAAGAAAAAATTACATCATACAAGAAAGAAATATTTTCGAACGTTGAACCTATAAAAGGATCATATATGAAACTCAAATTTAGATTAAAAAATAAATAAAATATTTAAATTTTATTATGAGAAAATGAGATGCACATCTTGGTGAGATCTTTGGTTATTCAAAATATCATATTTGGATCTGATTTTTTGATCTTTCAAATTACATTGAATTTTAAGTCAAAAATTTACTTTTCTAAGTAGATCTAAGATATTTTAATATTATTGTTAAATTGAATAAAAAAATTAGTTTTGTTAAAGTATGATATACATATTATGATAGAATCTTTAATAATTCATATTACCATCTTTGGATTAGATTTCTTAATTTTTCTTATGATTGTTGAAGATAGTGGAGTGTATTAATTATTTAAGTCAAAGTTTAGATTTCTGAGCTGATCTAAGATATCTTGTTATTGTTAAATTTTGAATGACTTTTATAAGTCTTAACATATAAGGGATAAGATTTTGTATGGATTTATCGATTGATGTTAAGAGTTGTAATGAAGGGAGCTCTACAAGAAATGATCAAGTTGATTGTACTTACAAGGATGTTGATTTGAGTTTTTCTAGTTTGTTCAAGTTGGAGTTAATTCTTTTACAAACAAAGGTTGGTTTGAAAATTATCTAAATGATTGTAAGATAAATCTAAGGTTAAATCTAATTAATTCTAGACATGTTGGATTCTTGAGGAGTGATGAAGCTTATGCAATGATTTCAAATATAGAAAGTAGATCATGATTTAATTTTGATGTGCTATATCCAAAGGATAGTAAAGATAAAAAAATTTAAAGTTTTGCTCTAAGTTTTATATGAAATTTGAAGGTTGGATCTATTTTTGATTGATCTAACATATAAGGATATTCTTATCTTTCAATAAACCTATATAATTTGATAAATTAAGATCAGAGCGTGCAAGAAAAGTATGATGATTTAAATTGATTAGAAATATTAATCCTTTGATTCAAAAGATATTATGATGGAGGTTGCAAATAAAGAAGGATTTTGTTGATAATGAAAGGATGCTACTGATTTTTGACCTTATCTGATTATAGCCGTGCAATTTTTGCCGATAGATTACTTCATTATAGATAATGTCAAGAAATTCTAGATATCTCAAGTTTATTGTTAATAGCTTGATAGTTCTTTTGTTAGTTCAAACCTAAAATATCTTGATATAGATTTTATTTTTTGAGATTTAACATTGTTACTCGAACTGACGTAGAAATTGAGATTTTTTTAAGAAGAAAGTCCACTTGTTAAATTTGTTGGAAGGTCAAAAGAAAAAAAAATCGATGATTATAAAAAGTACCCGATGTTTGATCTTTTTTTTATTTTTTATCGTAGGTAGTCTGAGACAATTATGAATTCTGAGTGGAATGTATTGGATAAATAATTATGATATTTTAATACAAAGTCAACATGTCACTATTCTTTGAAAAAATTGAGAAATCAATATAAAAAGAATGAATTTGAGATTTCATATAATTTTATTATATCAAGATCATGAAAAATAAATAATATGTAAGACATTATTGGAAGCTTGAGACTGACATGATGAATGTATACTTTTGAAGTATGTAACTCAAACAACTTAATTTCGAGGATGAAATTATTTTAAGGAGAGGAGATTGTAAGAACCAAGATTTTTTTTCCTTCTCCCATGCGAATCTTAAAGCATGCAATAAAAAAAAGAGAGAGAGAAAGAAAGAAAAAAGAAATACGTGAGAAGTGGGTGGGGGAGGAAGAGGACTCCGAATGGGAGTCTTCCTCTCTCTTGATTTTTTTTTCATCAAAAATTTAGAAGAATCCCACTAAAACTCAAACTAAAATGATCTTGATTCTTGCCTATAAATAAGGATCCACTTTTTCTTATTTTTCCACCACAAATTACTTGAAAAGTCACTATCGATTTGAGTTCTTCGTTGAGCCCTTTTTTTTTGAGATTTTGTTGAAGAGATCGTCGATTTCCCTTGTTGGACTGAGGTAATCCCTTTCTCCTTTTTTCTCTCCTCTTTTTCCAAATCATTTCCTCATCATTGATGCTTGGATTGGAGCTGGCAAGTTATCAGTTTTATCTAAAAACAGGACACCTTGTTTTACCTTTATTTCCATCAACCCCCACCCCATCGGCCATATCCCTCTGGTTTCGTCAGCTCCATCTCTGATGGCCATCATCGGGGCCATGGCATTACCGCCGATAGGAGTCACCATGGGTGGCTAGCCCAATTGTCCATGGTCATGTGCAGGAGAGGAAGAAAAATGAGCAAACCCCCTGTTGAAGAGAAGAAGAGGAGAAGAGAAGCCTCTTCTCTCTCTCTCTTCTTTGGTTTATGTTAATTAAATAAATTTTTTTATTAGTCAGTCAATTAATTAGTTAATTATTTTTCTCTTAGAGGGGTTATAAAAAATTTTGAAAAGGAAAAAAAAATTATGAGACTAGGGGGTGGACCCTGGTGAACCCCAATAGAGAGTTTTAGATAATTAAATTGATTTACTTGATTTATCTTATAAATTAAAATAATTTCTTAGACAATAAGATATCGAGCAAGGTTCGATCTAGATTATAAACCTAATAAGTTTCTCTCTCTATTTTCTTCCCTTATGAGCTTCTCTCTCTATTTTCTCTTTCTAAAATTTTTTTTCTTTATGGATTTCTCTCTCTAGGAGTCTTATGGACCAGTAAAGGGTCTAGGTACTTAAGTAATCCTGATCTTGGTTAATCCTAAGAGAAGTCTTGAATTTATGATATTAGGATATTTTATCCGTAATTTTTTTCACATATGAATTTTATGTTTGATCCTGATGATGTAGAGATGCGACCATCTGCATAAAATGTCGAGTGAAATATCTTGTTTCTGAAATTTATAAATCAAAGAGTTCATTGATTGTTGTGTTTGGATCAATCACCGATAGAGGTAAGAATTTTTGTACATGATCACCATTATATATGTTATTTTTATCATTGGATTTGTATCGTTGAATTTATATCGTTAAATTTGGGTGGATGGATTTGTCATATTTAAAATAGAACTATTTCATGTATAATTTTTAGCATGAGTATATTATGTATTGATTAAATATATGTATATTAGTAATTGACAGTATGACTATATGGATCTGATATATTTATTTTAATCACATTTCAAACTGAAATTGATATGACAAATTCAACATGAAATAAAAAGATATGATTTGGACTAGTCTTATCATGTGGATAGCCGGCCAGGAGCTTATGCCTAAGATAGCCTCTAGGAGTTTATGCTTGGGATAGCCCATCAAGAGCTTATACCTAGGACAGTCCACTAGGAGCTCATGCCTGGGACAACCTCACGGGCTTACACGTGAGATTTTGGGTCAGACCAAGAATTGAGGCACGATTTGATTAGTCCAAAGCCGGAAACAAAAGATTAAGAAAATTGGATATGTGATAAGAGAAATAGATAACAAGACATGAAATTCATGCTGAATAAAAGGCTTTCGCTAGTTGATATATGATCACACTTCTCTTTTAATAAGACAGATAATTGATACATATTTATACGGATGTTTTCATTATTCTGGATATTTGATATGAGATTTCATGTTTATTGCTATCTTCAAATTATACTATTATATTGGTATGATATATGAAATTCTTATTGGGCTGTAAAACTCACACCCCTCTATTTCTTTTTTTTTTTTCAGAGTTATAGGATGTTCATATTTGGCTATGATATGGATTTGCGAGTAAGCAGATGTATGGATAGATTGTCATTGATACCTGATCAAAGAATTGAAGAAATTTAATTTATAATTATGCAAGTTTCACTAATTATTATTGAAATTAGACATTATGGATGTTGAGGTTGTAACGGATTTTAAAGGCCTTGTATATTCTTTAGAGCTTGTCCTGAGGAGTATGCGGTCATTACGTATCCGATCCGAATGTTGGGTTCGGAGCATGACAGATAGGTTCCACGACAGTGGGGTGGTTCACGACCTTCCATTGCTAGAGTCGATACGTAGCTTGTAAGGCATTTTCATTGTCCAACTGGGCTTGAATTTTGGTGTGATTTGATTTATCATCCGGTCCAACTATTTTGAGGGGACGACCTGAATAATTTTTTTCAAGAGGCCCATAGTAGTAGAAAAAGGCTTTGGGCAGCCATGATAAGGATGTGGAGATGCAGCCTCCATGGTACAGATTCCATTTGTGGATTTTGATCCATTTGGATATTTTAATTTTTTTTATTAATTTAAAATTTGATGGCTACTTATGTTATAATCACATCTTTTATTATTTGAATCGTCATACATTTTTTATATTTCATCTTTTTGATACATTGCAATCTTTTCTTATCTTTATTGTGTATGTAGGTCAAAGATCGAACTATATAAATTATTATATTTTATTTTTTTTATAATATAATTATTTATTATTATTTTAGATTTCATACTAATGAAAGGATGATCTTGAGAAGGTGGAGAGTGGGGGAGGTGGGGAGGCGGTCGTGAGGAGGATAACTCAACAAAGCCATGGAGGAAGATGAAGGACGTTATCAGGAGGTCCCCCTCGCCTCGATCTACGAGTTCCCAGCGGCAGGAGGAGGCGTAGAGAGAGGTAGAGCCGCAGAGGCGAATGCGGGGTCTTGCTTGACGTGTGTTCTCTCTCCTCGGAACCGAGCTTCCATTGACTCAAGCCTAGCATTATGCAATCCTGTTTTGAGATCCTCCTAGATAACGTGGCATGCAACGGAGAGCTTTCTACACAAACTTTGAAGCAGATAGTGTTTAAAGAATCCTGAAAGAACGTGTGGACTAAATCATGTGTTGCCATATCCTAATTTGGCGTCAGTGGAGGATCGTTCGATCTGTTTCAGTATTAGCCTAAAGCCGTGATTTCAAAGCAGAACAAAGGCAGAAGTTTCTTTCCCTTGTCCTATTTAAACTGTTCTGAGCAGAGAGATGAACATTTGTGCCCAACCTGTACCTCTAAGTCCAAATATTGATTTTAACTGGTCCACATCGTACGCCAAGAAGACGACCGTTCCACATTCCACTAGCACAACTAGCCCTCACCTAACGAAACCATCATTTTTTATGAACGAAAACAGCGTTCTTCTCCCAAAGACGACTTAGCCACAGTCCCTAGTCCACCATGTTCCTTCCAACCTTCCTCCACTGAGCAATATAAACACATCTAACACCATCCTCTCCCACTTTAAACCACCTCTCCTCCACAATGATCTGGGTAGCATTCCTCTCATTCTTCATCCTCTCCTCTCCGTTAGGAGTAACATTAGCTGCCAGCCCATGGCCAGGCCCTCGGATTGAGGATTGTGAGCCTAAAATTTGCGGGCAAACAAACGTTACATACCCATTCTTGCTCCCCGGAACACAACCATCCTATTGTGGCTTCCCCTCCTTTGGACTGTCTTGCGACAACAACGTGCCCACCATCCAAATTTCCGGCCAAGGTTATTACATCCAGAGCATCTTTTATCAAAACCAATCCATGTTGGTTGCCAACACCGACTATGTAGATGGAAGTTGCCCGGTTGCCCATCTAAACGTCTCACTTGATCTCTCACCATTCAACTTTAGCTCGGCCAATACGGCCCTATTCTTCTCTTATTGCCCAGAACCACCGCCGAATCAGTATAGAGTACCTTGTGCTTCTACCAATACTTCTGTCTATCTTGGTGGTAGTATAATGCCCAGCCACATAAATTCATCGAACAGTTGTGATATTGTTGTTGCACCAGTCTTGGCCTATCCAGGAGCTAATAGCAGCGATTATGCGACCCTTCTAAAGAATGGATTTCTTTTAGACTGGACGGTCCCCGATTGCACGGCGTGCAAAACAAGTGGAGGCAGGTGTGGGTATGCGAACGCGACACAGCAATTTATCTGCATTTGTGCTGATGGAGCCTATTCCACAATCTGCGGTAAGTCTTTTGTCTCATATTCTTATAGTTCCTTTGCCATGGTATGGAGCAACGACATGTGGATGTGATTAAGACGACCACTTCCAAGAAATGTCATAAAAAATTTCACTTGTATCAATTGAGTCCATGATCATATTTTCGAGTTCTATTGTTCTCTGCTTCTAGGCTTACTACATAGTATCAAAAATCTTGTAGCATTTATGAGATTCCACTTACCAGAGTTCTAATTCATCTCCTTTAAGGGAGTAAGGATATGGAATGTAGCTCTCCTGTTAACTGAATCCCCGTTTTCTGGATCCTGTTTTCCTGCATATCTTCTTCTATGTGGTGTGTAAGTTACTGCATGTTGTTGCTCCGCTGAGGCCTTCTCTCACTGCTGTCCTCCTTCTCACGTGATACTCCTTAACGATGTCAATTTAACGTTTAATCTAAACTTACCAGCAAGTATGGCTTCCTTTTCTTCTTCCTCCTCTCCCGTCTTTCTTTCTTTTCTTTCTTTTTTTTTTTTTAAGGATGAGGAAGGGGACCGAACGAGCGTGACTTCCTTGATCCATCAACTTGGTTCTTCCTTGTTATCAGGGTATGATCTGTCATTATCGAAAACATTTTATGACCAAATCTCAACTTGGAACTCATCCTCCATGGATCAGTTCCCATTTCTGAGTCTAAAACGGCTTTTGGTAGTAGGTTAATTTCCAAATTAGCTTCTTGTTGAGCTGCTGCTTAGGACTGCCTTGATATTTTTTTTCCCTTTTTTCTTTTCTTTTTAAAAGAAAATTGCATAAAGCACCACTGTTTCGTAAGGAAGACGAAATGATCGCAGAGGGGTCCAGTAAAATCCCTTGTAAACAGCGGCAAAAAAGGAAAAACAAGATTTAATGAATTTAAAAAAAAAAAAAAAAAACAAAACAATAGGAGAGAGAAGGAACAAAGAAGTAGATCACGACGACCTGGAATCAACTGGCTGATTGGATTGAGCAGCACAACATAGCCTCTTGAGCAAATATGTTGACCTCTCTAGCAATCTCTTGCAAGGGTCTTAAATGAAAAACAAGAAAGTTGGTCAAGGCTGCAGAGTCTGCACCAACTGATCTAATTGGTCCAACTCTTTTTAATTTGGGCAAAACAATCAATCGACCCAAACTAATATTTTGTTTTGCTTTCTTCCATTGCTTTTACACCTCCCAAAGGGTGACCATAAATTTAATGAACCACCTCTGTTGCCATGTATATATTATGAATTTAATAAAATGGGGGTAGCTCACCTGCCTCCTACATCAATCAAAAAAAAAAAAATTTCAGTGAACTAAGGAAGCTCAAATCTAGTCCATCTATCCATGACCATCTTGAGCAAATTGCATTGTAGATGAATTATTTGACATAGTCGATGGTCTCTTTTTAAAGAGTACATAGTCGATGGTCTCCGACATTTGGTTGGAATACAAGATTATGAGTTATGCCTGAGATAGTTGACATAATTTTGAATTCTTGGAATGCAGAATTGATGCGATTTGGGTTTTAACTACGTCAAGAAGCAATTTCTAGTTCATTAATTCAGAACAACAGGGTGCTGTCTCTAAGAAATAAATTGGACGAATTCACAATCTAACCAGAAATTATGGTCCTCTTTTGAAGTAGAAAATTAAACAAAGCCATAAATTCAATCCTCTAAAACTTTATCACTGAAAAAGATGCCTCTGAAAGGAAAACTTTAATTTGCCCCTTCTTTCACCCTTTCGGCTCCTTTTTCACTTTTTGTGTTGCTTACAAAGACCAAGTATTGACACCGTTTTCGTTAACTTGGTTCCAGGGGTGAAATATCAATTTGACCAGAGTAGGATAAAATAGAATAACAAGAGATTAAAAAACTTGGTGGGTGGTATTATGTATCCCATTGAACGCTATAAGAGAGAAAGAAGTAAACAGTACCAAAATTTTGTAGTTATGATACTAGAACTTGTAAGTCTTCAATCCATATGATTAAGAATTAATAGACATGATATAAGATACTTGGTTGATTTTTATCCAAAAAAAAAAAAAAAGAAGAAGATACTTAGTTGATTTACCATGTTTTATGTCAATCTTGTGCTAACTGAAACATTTATATTTGCAGAAGGCAATTCGGCTAACAAGAGAAAGATTGTAATAGGTACATCCTCTTCACCATGGCAACCTCTTAAAGATTTTTCTTCTTGAACTACCAATGGATTCTTTTTTTTTCTTTGAATATTGGACAGCATGCTATTTGCTTAAGGTATTCAAGATATTCTGGACTTTCTAGCAGCAGAAAACAATTTCTCTAATTCTTGATGCCAAATTTTATTGTCAATGAAGAAATGCATTACCATTAAATTGCATGTCTTTCAGCATCTCCACATCACCCTGTTTTATCAAGTAACGTCTTCAGCATCAGCTTAGGCTGTGATGTTGATAATGTGAGGAAACCTGGAGGCGCTAAATCTGCATAGTCATAATAATCTTCTTCCATGGATTTATGGAAGTACATCAGGTGAACCACGTCAGAAATAAGGCACCCAAATGCATGAATTGACTTCTTAAATGCACCCAAAGATGTGATAAGAAGTTGAAATAATTGAACCATGTTTTACACGTAAGAATATGTCAGGCACTAATTTTCACTTATGAGTTCTACTATTTACACATGGTTAGTTAATGTGCTCTGTTTGTTGTTTGTTATGAGGAAAGTATCCTTAATCTGTCTACACATAATTTTGAAGAGCTGTATCAACGTCATTTTAGACAGGAGTATTATGTTTTTAGTATCCAGGGATCTCTAGAGTTTTCTCCTTGATATCCCTTGGTCAAGGAAAATGTTACCATACCTATCCATGGAAACACCACTGGATAGAGGTGAACCTTTCCCTTTGCAAGTTTGAGGGTTCCATCTGTTTATCCATATAACCTTTGGTTTTTGTACCCTGAATTCTCTTTTGGACTCTTTTCAGTCAAAAAAGAATTCTCTTTTGGACTGTCAATGTAATGTAATGCTATCCATTGACATTTTATTTCAGAAAAGAATGTTTATCCATTGACATTTTCATTGCATAACATGTTTTATCTCCACGATCATTCTTATGAAGGAAAAAAGATCATGGAAAAAGAAAATATCCAAAGATGACAAGAAAGAAGACAGGGAAGAATAAGAAGAAGACCCCTATCATTCTTAAACGAGAAAACGTATGATAGCAAAAGGAATGGAAGAAGGAGAAGAAGTAGAAGAAGAAGAAGAAAGATGAAAGAATTGTTGAAATGCTTGAGACTACTCAAGTTTGGCAAATCCATCCTTTAAGCCACAAGCTTTATTCAATTCTATGAAGAAATTGCCAACTATCTCTGCAACAAATGTTATCCAGAAAACAATGGAACAATGGATTTGCCAGCTTTAATAAACCACGACTTTCCTAAGGCAGATGTGTACAACCCAAATTAGCTAACATAAGCAGGAACCAGCTTAATATTATTTGCAGCACTAGACTTATTGACATCAAACCCTAATGCCCAATCTCTGATGTCGATGTTTTTTTTTTTTTTTTTTTTTTTTTTTTGAGAGCATCCACTACATGAGAGATTGGACTAGAGCATTAGATTTATTTAGAAGTTTTTTGTGACAAACTATCTACTAGATTGTGTCTTATGGTCAGATTAGATAGACAACTTCCTAGAAAAGGAATTCTTTTCAGCTACTGTAATTGGTGCAAAACATAACGGAACAGAGTGCTAATATTTTTCATAGAATTTTGTGTTGATCCTTTCAGGGGCACGAAATTTTTATGACCAACATTCTTTTTTCACTTCTAACTTACAGTTGAATGTTTTCCTAAAAGAAACTTGAAGATAAAACCACCTAATTCTTAGTGGGAAAAAAATACTAATCACGTTATTTTTAAGACCCCAGATTCATTTTATGTATTAAGAGCTTAATCTTCTTTTAAGGTTTCAAAGCTCGTTGTTCTTACGTTTCTTCCAATCATGTTAAGCAGTAGATCTGACAATTTCAAAGCATATGGAAAACAACTTTCGCAGAATTGATATTTTCTCACTGCATATCCCCTGTTCCTTTTCAGGTTTAACAGCAGCAGTTTCTGGTTTCCTACTGGCGTGCACTTTATTCTTTCTCTATCGGTTTCAGCACAACAGACTTCCCATGTCAATCCTATTTTGGAAAAAGATATCAGACAATGCGAAGAACATTGAAGCCTTTTTAGAGAGTTATGGATCCCTTGCTCCAAAAAGATACAGGTACAGTGATGTGAAGAAAATAACCAAATCCTTCCGTGACAAACTTGGCCACGGTGGCTATGGAACTGTGTACAAAGGTTGTTTGGACAATGGTTGTTTGGTGGCTGTGAAGATGTTAAGCAGCTCCAAGGGCAATGGCGACGAATTTGTTAATGAGGTTTCCAGCATCGGCAGGACCTCTCATGTGAACATTGTCAGTCTTCTAGGATTTTGCTCAGAGGGATCCAAAAGAGCTCTCATTTATGAATTCATGCCTAATGGATCTCTGGATAAGTACATCTATTCAGAAAAACCAGAAGCAACTCTTGGATTGGAGAGCTTATACCAGATAGCGATTGGCATTGCCCGAGGATTAGAGTACTTGCATCGAGGTTGCAGCACACGTATAGTACATTTTGATATCAAACCTCATAATATACTACTCGACCAGGAATTTTGTCCCAAGATAGCCGATTTTGGGTTGGCTAAGTTGTGTCCACCAAAAGTAAGCATACTTTCCATGGCAGATGCAAGAGGAACAATAGGATATATTGCCCCCGAAGTCTTCTCCAGGAATTTTGGAGTTGTCTCTAGTAAATCTGATGTGTATAGCTACGGAATGATGGTGTTAGAAATGGTTGGAGGACGTCAGAATATTGAAGTCAATGACAGGAATACAAGTGAAATTTATTTTCCACACTGGATTTACGAACATCTAGATCAAGATGGAGATTTACAAGTTTGCGGAATAACAAAGGAAACGGACGAAATTGCAAGAAAGATGGTCTTAGTTGGTTTGTGGTGCATACAAACACAGCCAAAAAATCGACCTTCTATGAGCAAGGTTGTAGATATGTTGCAGGGAAGTGTCGATGACTTGCGAATGCCTCCAAAGCCATATCTCTCTGCTCCTTCAGAATCAGAATCAGTAATTGCTTCACCATCAGAACCAGCATCCGAACTTGGTATTGTGGAGTTGATGAACTCTTTGGATCATTTATAAAACATTCCTGAACGGCAGTGTTGAAGTGTTTTCAAGTCTGTACATAATTTGGACCCTTAGCATGTATCTCATGCTCTAATGGATAATGAGGTCGTGATCTCTTTTAGACAAGTGGATGCTACATAACTTGATAGGCAAGCACCTGCAAGAAGCCATTTTGGGTGATATATGTGAACGCTCTCTGTAAGAACCTGGTCCCTTTTATTTTTCCTGCATGAATTTTAAAGCAAACAAAAGAAGCAAAAGAAACGCGGGGGGAATTCACCTCCTCTCCCTGAATTCGGCATGAACAGAGATTCTAGGGCTCGATGGAGCTCTAGATACTGGCTACAAATCTCCTCCCTTCTCCCTCTAAGCTAAGTCATCCCTCATCCTCGATTCATCGCCGGCGAAATCCATACGTTTTCCTTTGTTTTCCGATGAGCTTCCATTTTCTCTGGGAAAGAGAACCAAATATCTCACTGGAAATTGAGGTAATAGAACTCTAAACCATTGCTTCCTCTTTTACCGTCCTAAGGCTGCCATGTCTGGCCGGTTTTGAGCCGGTTGATTGTCAGAATTTCCTTCCGATTTCTTTGAATCCTAGCCTCCCCTATTTTTGTTTTCTTCTTTCCTTCCGTTGGAGAAGCCACGTCATCGACCATGCTCTGGCTACCGAAGGTTGAAGCCACTAGGGTTCACTACCGCCAGATGTTGCTAATTGGGGGTCGCCTCCATGGGAGGTGGTTGGCCTCAAAAAAAAAAATTTTTATATAAAAAAAAATTTAAAAAATAAATAAATAAATAAATAATTTCATCTCTTTTCAATCTTCTCTCTTTCACTCTCTACTATATTATGTAGAAGAGCAATTGCTAATAAAAAAATGTCGAACTAAACATCTTGGTCTCAAATTCGTAGATCGAGAAGTAGTTCAATATGAATATGAGATAAATAGAGATAAAGATCTCTTTATATAATCATCTGTATATATGTTTTTGTACCAGATATGACAATTTGGGCACTATTTGGATCTATAATTCTTTATTATATAGGTATCACATGTTGACTATTTTAGTTCATGAAAATATTATATTTGAGTTTTTTTTTGAAATTAAGCAAGACATATCATCCAAATTAATGAATGGTGTATTAATTGTGTAAGAAAATTTAAGCTAGCAATGATATGAATTATTGGTCACGGACCGCATCGTGATACCTTTGATTGCCAGTTATGGACTGAATCATGACATCCTGGTTTGCCACCACAATCAAAACGTGGATTTTCTAGTTTATCACCACAGACCAAAATACAGATATCTTGATTTGTCATTGCGGACTAAAGCGCAGATATTATGGATCGCTACCACAAAGCAAAGTGGTTTATGGTTTGCCGGTCATAGGCCGAAGTGTGAGCATGATTAGTCAAAATTGAAGGACAACTATTGATTTAAAATATATTAATGAAATATAAATGATATGTCATACAAAACCATTGCTGATATTGATGATGGATTTGTGATAATATATGATTCATGATCTATGTTGAGTTATATTGCATGCTTGATACGAGATTTTATAATTTATGATTTCTCTTGGATAGTTATCTATTCATTATTTTTGAATTATAATATTATATTGATATATATATATATATATATATATATATATATATGATGGAACTTTTATTAGACCGTAAAGCTCACACCTCTAATTCTCTGACTTTTTTTTTTAGAATTATAGGATGTGCAGTTTTGGTCGAATTGGATGTGAAATTTGAATACCAGAATCATTAGTTCATTAGTTAGTTCAACATCTAATAGCGATGAATATTTGAACAAGGTTATTTAACTATCATGAATCTATCTAGTTGATATATTTGATCATTTATTATTTTAAATAAAATTTGATTTTATTGGAGATTTTGTGTAATCACGATGTTTAGGATTGAATCAGGTACCAGATTAGGAATGTGACACTCTCTCTTTGAAAATTCAACAACGTATGGACTGACGTTCAGAGTTTCAGCCGTTGGACAAAAGCTGTCGCACCTTCTACTAGGGGTGGCAACAGGTTCGACATGGGTTGACCAATATCTGTACCCACTCTGTCAGAAAAATATTCATGCTCATACCCATTCTGTACCCATCTCAGGTCGGATCGGGTTGGGCTCTAAGAACTGATCGGGTCAGGTCAAATATAACCGAATCCCTATACAGTATAAAAAAAGAGTTTGTAATGGAATAGAGCCTAAATTTTTTTGTAGCCAAAGAAGAATCCTTTCAATCAAAAATCTCCAACCCTACAAAACATCATGCTTCTATTAAGATTAAGCTCTCAAAACCTTAAGGAACCAACTCACACTGCCACAACTCAAACAGAATATAACACCCGGCCCATTTGAGCCCTAGACCAAGCCCAAAGCCCATATATAAAAAAAGAGAGAACAAAGAAGACTTTCGCTGGGAGTCTTCTTCCACCCAAATCACTGGAGGAGAAGTTGAATCTGAGGGGGATTCGACCTCCCCTCCACTTTATAAGACCCCCTCTCCCCCTCCTCAACAACCCATGATGATCACCGGTCTCTCTCTCTCTCCTTTCTCCTTGTTTTCTCCAATTGAAGTCAAGGTCTCCCGTACTCGTGCTCGCCAAAAATTAGAGCCGACGACGCTGTTAAAGCTTGAGGTAAGCCCTTCTCCTCCTTCCTCTCTTCCTTCCCCTCCTTTCCATGGCTTCGTGCACCCTCGTCGGCCTTCGAGATCGTCGAAAAATCTATAAAAAGGATGAATCCTGTTTTGCTCTGTTTCGGTCAGACTATTTCTTCTCTTTTTCGGCCACCGGCGCCGTCGGTTGCGGCGTCTCATCCCTAGGATAGGATCCTCATCCCTTTATCTCTCTTCCCTGAAGGTATTGGCCGTCAGAGACCGACCAATGATCGAAAAATAAAAGAAAAAGTAGCGATCCCCTATTTTTCCGATCTCTTTTTGATTTCTCGCTAGCCGAACCTTCCCGCTGGCCATCCTTTGCTCCACCGCCACCTCCACCTGCTGCCGGACCTCCGATGAAGCCGTCACCCTCACCGGAGCCAAGCTGGAGCCCCCTCGTCTGTCCCCTGTTTTGGCCCAAGGGAGGTCGTGGGAAGAAAAGGAAAAAAAAAACAAAAAGAAAGAAGAAGAAAGAAGAAAAAGAAAAGAAAAAGAGAAAAAGAAAAAGAAAAATAGAAAGAGAAAAATAAAAAAAAAGAAGAAGAGAGAGAAATTTTCTCTCTCTCCTCTCCCTCCTTTCTCTCTCTTTCTTCTTTCCTCTCTCTACATTCTCTCTATATTTTCTCTCTCTAGATTCTCTCTCTAGACCTTTCTCTCTCTTTATGAATTTTATCTCTCTAGTGTCTTTCTCTCTCTGATTTCATCACGAATCCTAGGATAAAATTGATATGAAAATATGATGACCTGAGATTACTCCAAAATTCGTGCAGTAGATTAGATTTCGATCTGATCTTTATTCAAAATTAATAACATCAATCATGGTTAATTTATATTGAGTCATCCTGATATGACCTCTGATGATCTCGACCATGATTGCCTCATCGGAAGGATAGAAAGATTCTATCCCCACTTTCTCTCTCTACTTTTTTTCTCTAAAATTTTCTCTCTCTTCATGGATTTTCTCTCTCTAGAAGTCTTATGGATCAATGGAGGATCCAAATATTTAGACAAATCTTAATTTTGATTAATCTTGAGAGAGGTCTTAGATTTGTGTTATTAAGATTGATTATCGAATAATTTTTTTCATATATGATTTTTATACTTGATTAGGATTATGAAGAGATGATTGTCTGTATATGATATCGAGTAAAATATTTTGTTAAAGAAATTCATAAATCAAAGAAGAACATTGATTTCTGTGCTTGGATCAGTCACCGGTAAAGGTAAGAATCCCTGTACATGATCATCATTATATATGTTATTTTATCATTAATTTTATCTTATTGATTTTGCATCGTTGGATTTAAGATCGATGAATTTGTTATATCTGAGATACTATTATTTATTTATGTGATTTTGAGCATGAGTATGTTATATCAATACATATGTATCAGCGATTGATGGCATGATTATATGGGTATGACATATTTATTACACAGCAAAATTTGAATTGATTAATGAAGTCAAATATTATAATTTCATGAAAATAAAAAGAAAAAAAAATATGATTTGGACTGACCTTATCATGTGGAATAGCCTGCCAGGAGCTTATGTCTGGGACAGCCCCCACAGGCTTATGTGTGAAAGAATCTAATCCGAGAAAGATCATGAATGATTTGATCCGAGAAAAATCATGACCACTTTGATCCGAGAAAGATTTGAATATTTTGATCTGAGGAAGATCACAGAAATCGATCCGAATAAAAGATCGTCGTATGATCCTGGTAGTCCAAAGCCAATCGTTGATTAAAATTGAATGATGTGATAATAGAAGAAAATAGAAAGATAAGACATGAAACAATCGTTGAATAAAATTGTTTCGCTTATTAACATATGATAATGCATCTCTTTTGATAAAATAGATAATCTATAAATATTTGCAGTATTCTGGACAGTGAATATTGGCTTTTATATGTTATTGCTTATCTTTATTTTCAGATTATATTATTATATTGGTGTGATATGAAAATTTTTATTGGGCTGTAAAGATCACACTCCTTCATCTTTTTTTTCTTTCCAAAGTTACAAGATGTCCATGGTTGGCTATGGTATAGATTTGTGAGTGAGCGGATGCATAGATAGAGTACCGTTGATACCTAATCAGAGGATTGAAGAAATGTTACTTGTAATTATGCAAGTTTTATGAATTATTATTGAAATTAAATATTATGGTTGATAAGGTTGTAATGATTTAATTTGGCCTTGCATATTCTTTAGGGCTTGCTCTAAGGAGTGTGCGGCCATTACGTATCCGATCCGAATGTTGGGTTCGGGATGTGACAGAGTGGTATCAGAGCTTAGGTTTAAGATCATCAGAAATTATGAAGAGATATTAAAACTTTATGTAAGATCAATAGGATGTGACAAAGTGGTATCAGAGCTCAGATTATGATCATTAAGGATTATAATATAAGTGATTTAAATATTATAGAGTAATAAAAGAGTTTAGGTTATGATCATTGAGGATTATGATATAAGTGATTAGGATTTGATAAAATGATATTAGAGCATAAGTTTAAGTCACTAGGGATTATGAAATGATATCAAAACTTTATGCATGATCAATAGGATGTGACAGAGTGATATCAGAGAATATGATAGAACAGTACTAGAGCTCAGGTTTAAGGTCACTAGGGATTGTCATATAAGTGATATCAAAACTTTGAGATTATAATCAATAGAGTATGATTGATAATATCAGAGTTTAAGATTATGATCATTAAAGGTATGATAGAATGATATTAGAGTTTAGGTTATGATCACTAGAAAATATGATTTAAGTGGTATTTGAGTTTAAGGTTATAATTATTCAGAATTATAATTTTAGTGATATCTGAACTTAGGTTATGATCATGAGGAACATGATAGATATAAAAGAGAAGATTCAATATTTAGATTTCGAATCAATAGATATTAAGATGAAATTTATGCATAAGTGGCATATGATATCTATAATAGAATTGACGAGTTATATCTTGGATTTCAATTAGTAGGGTGGCCTGAATATAAGAAGAGTTGACCCTGGAAGGAAGCGGGAGGTATTGATATGTTATGTTGAGTATACTCGATGATTTTAGAATGCTAAACTTATATGGAAGGAAATCATGATAACTTTTTTGATTTTGATATTAATTATCTGAGCATTATAAATTTTAAATTTATCAGAAGGAAGTTAGGATATGGTCTAAGAAGAAATTTCATCATATGAGAGAGAAATATTTTTGAGTATTGAACCTATAAGAGGATCATATATGAAACTCAATCTTAAATGAAAAAATATACTTGAATTTTATTATGAGAATATGAGATACACATCTTGGTGAAATCTTTGGTTACTCAAAATATCATATTCTGAATATGATTCCTTGATCTTTCAAGTTGCATTGAATTTCAAGTCGAAAGTTTACTTTTCTAAGGGGATCAAAAGTATTTTAATATTATTATTAAATTAAAAAAAAAATTATTTTGTCAGAGTATGATATACAGGTTGTTGGTGCAGAATCCCGTCGAAGTCGGAGAAGCTGGAGCTGAGATGACCGCGGTCGCCGCCAGAACCTGCAAGGAAAGTCTAAACCGAAGTTGGGGATGCTCCGGCAAGATCCTCCGATGCTCAAGTCAGTACTCTGCTTCAACAGAAATAGAGTGTTCGAGCAAAAATTTTAACAGAGTTTCGAGATAGAGTTTAGAGCTTAGAGAAGAACGTATCTAGGGGTCCCTTTTTATAGACGGAGAGCGTAACTGATTGACAGTGACATCTGTAACTGTCTGGTAGTGGGCCGTTCAGAGCCACGCGGAGTTTGTTACGGAGAGTAGTAGCGTCAGGCGCCGTTCAGAGTCACGTGGAGTTTGTTACGGAGAGTGGAGTGGTGTCTGTTGTCGCGACTTGCCAGAGAGTGGTGGAGCCATGTGAAATCTATTGCAGAGAGTGGAGTAGGATGTGGCCATTTTTGTGACTTGTCAGAGAGTTCGGATCTGTCGGCTGGAGCTCGGCTGAGATATCTGATGGAGCAGAATGGCTCTCTATCTCGTCGATCTAGGAGAAGCTCGAATATTTTTGAGATTGCTGATGAGTCTACTGTTGTCGGATGCCTCGGACGCTGATGCTACAGGCGGGAGTCATCTGCTGTAGAAGCTCGGATGGAGACTTCTGTTGGTGAAGTCCGGTAGGAGTTCGATTGCTAGAGAAGCCCGTCTAGGATTTGTCTGATGTGGAAGCTCGTCTGAAGATTATCTATCGAAGAAGTCTGGTTTCATGAAGGATTTGGTGGAGGGTCGGCCGGCGGTGGACTTCAGATGGCCTTGGAGAGGTTTGTCCGCTGGAGGAGTCTGAGAATCCTATGGAAGTCTGGATAGCATTGTGGAAGTCCGGCTGACGCTATTGAAGGCTGATGGCTGGGAAGGTTCGGCAGACACCGGAGACGATCGGCCGTTGTAGAAATCCAGCTGCTGGAGTCTGTCTGTTGTAGAAGCTCGTCCGAAATCCATCCGCTGTGGAAGTTCAGACGGAGTCCGGTTCTTGTAGAAGGCTGAAAGGAGGCCGCTTGTTGTAGAAGCTCAGTCGAAGATCAGTTATCGTGGAAGCTCGGAGTAGTGACCTAGCTAATGGAGTCTGCCCCGTTGTAGAAGCTCGTCTGGGATCCGTCCATTGTAGGAGCTCAGCTGGGATCCGGCTATGAAGAAGCTCGACTGAAGTCCACCATTTGCAATAGAAGTTCGAAGTAGATCGCTTACAGTAAAAATTCAGAGTAGAGATCCGGCTGGTGGAGCACTTCCGTTGTCGAAATTCGTCTGGGATCCCTCCACTATGGGAGTTCGACTGGAATCCGGTTCTCATAGGAGCTTGGATGGAATCCAGAAGATGGTCGACCGTCGTAGAAACTTGGATGGAGTCTGATTACTGTAGAAATCTCATTGTCGGAGAAGCTCAAACACTGACGAAGTCCAGACGAAGTTCGGAGTAGAGTCGTCCATGGCCAAAAAAAGTCTGGAAGAGATTCGGAGAATAGTCGATCACCATAGAAAATCGACTGATAGCGGAGTTCAGAGGGCATTTGGAGCAGTCCGATAGATGAATGGGGAAGCTCATTATCGAAGAAGTCCGGATGGTCGAGGGAGTTCAGAAAGACGTCACACAAGGTCGGAAGCCGAAAAAGTCCTGGAAGGGTCGGTCTTTTACAAACTTTGGCTGGGGGTATTTTATACCCAACACAGGTTATAATGAAATCTTTAATAATTTGTATTACTATCTGTAGATTAATTTTTTTTTTAATTTTTTTTGTGATTGTTGAAGATGGTGAAGTGTATTAATTATTTAAGCCAAAGTTTAAATTTTGTTTTTAAATTGAACTAAGACATCTTGCTAGTGTTAAATTTTGAATGACTTATACAAGGGATAAGATTTTGTATGGATTTATTGATTAATATTAAGGGTTGTGATGAAAGGAGCTCTATAAGAAATAATCAAGTTGATTCTACTTAAGGATATTGGCTTGAGTTCTTCTAGTTTGTCAAGTTAGAATTAATTCTTTTAAAAAAAAAGATTGATTTAGAAATTATCTAAATGATTGTAAGGTAAATCTAAGGTTAACTCCAATTGATTCTAGATATGTTGGATTCTTGAAGAGTGATGAAACTTATGCAATGATTTCAAACATAGGAAGTGGATCAAGATTTAATTTTTATATGCTATACCCAAAGATAGTAAAGATAAAGAAACTTAAAATTTTGCCCTAAGTCTTATATGAAATTTGAAGATTGGATCTATCCTGGATTGATCTAACATATAAGGATATTTTTATCTTTGATAGACTTATATAATTTGATAAATTAAGATCAGAGTGCGCAGCAAAAGCGTGGTGGATTAAATTGATTAGAAATATTAATCTTTTAAATCAAAAGATATTATGATGAAATACATTAGTTGCAAATAAGGAAGGATTTTATTGATAATAAAAGGATGCTATAAATTTTGATCTAATCTGATCATAGCCGAATAATTTTTGTCAGTAGGTTGCTTCATTGTAGATAATATCAAGAAATTCTAGATATCTCAAGTTTATTAACAGCTTGATAGTTCTGATATTAGTTCAAACTTAGAATGTCCTGACATAGATCTTATATTTTTTTTTAAAATTTAATATTATTACTTGGACTGATATAGAAGATTGAGATTTTCTTAAGATGAGAGTCTACATATAAAATTTGTTGGAAGGTCAAGAGAAGAAAAAAATCGATGATTGTGAAGAGTGCCCGATGTTTGACCTTTATTTATTTTTTTTTCAAGGGTAGTCTAAGATAATTATGAATTTCAAGTGGAATGTATTAGATAAATAACGGTGGTATATTAATACAAGTCCAAAATATTACAGTTCTTCAAAAAGTTGAGAAATCAATAAGAGGAGATGAATTTGAAATTTCAAATAATTTTTGTTATAACAAGATCATGAGAAATAAATAATATATAAGATATTATTGTAAGCTTGAGAATGACATGAAGAATATATATTTTGAAATATGTATTTTGAACGACATAACTTAATTTCAAGGATGAAATTATTGAAGGGGGGAGAATGTAACACCCGGCCCATTTGGGCCCTGGACCAAGCCCAAAAGCCCAAAGCCCATATATATAAAAAAAAATAGAACGAAGAAGACTTCTGCTGGGAGTTTTCTTCCACCCAAATCATCGGAGGAGAAGTCGAATCTGAGGGGGATTCGACCTCTCCTCCACTTTATAAGATCCCCTCCCTCCTTAACAACCCATGATGATCATCGATCTCTCTCTCTTTTCTTTCTCCTTGTTTTCTCCAATTGAAGTCAAGGCCTCCTGTACTCGTGCTCGTCGAAAATTAGAGCCGACGACGCTATTAAAGCTTGAGGTAAGTCCTTCTCCTCCTTCCTCTCTTCCTTTCCCTCCTTTTCATGGCTTCGTGCAACCTCGTCGGCCTTCGGGATCGCCGAAAAATCCATGAAAAGGGTGAATCCTGTTTTGCTCTATTTCGATCGGACTCTTTTCTCTCTTTTTCGGCCACCGACATCGTCGATTGCGACGTCTCATCCCTAGGATAGGATCCTCATCCCTTTATCTCTCTTCCCTGAAGGTATTGGACGCTGATGACCGGTCAATGATCGAAAAATAAAAGAAAAAGTAGCGATCTCCTATTTTTTCGATCTCTTCTTGATTTCTCATTGGCCGAACCTTACCGCCATCTATCCCTTGCTCCACCGCCGCCTCCACCTGCTGTCGGACCTCCGATGAAGCCGTCGCCCTCATCGGAGCCAAGCTGGAGCCCCCTCGTCCGTCCCCTGTTTCGGCCCAAGGGAGGCCGTGGGAAGAAAAGGAAAAAAAAAAAGAAAGAAGAAGAAAGAAGAAAAAGAAAAGAAAAAGAGAAAAAAAAAGAAAAAGAGAAAGAGAAAAAAAAAATAAAAATAAAAAAGAAGAAGGAGAGAGAGATATTTTTTCTCTCTCCTCTCCCTCCTTTCTCTCTCTTTCCTCTGTCCTCTCTCTACATTCTCTCTACATTTTCTCACTCTAGACCTTTCTCTCTCTTTATGGATTTTATCTCTCTAGTGTCTTTCTCTCTCTGATTTCATCATGAATCCTAAGATAAAATTGATATGAAAATATGATGACCTGAGATTACTCCGAAATTCATGCAGTAGATTAGATTTCGATCTGATCTTTATTCGAAATTGATAACATCAATCATGGTTAATCCATATTGAGTCACCCTGATATGACCTCTGATGATCTTGACCATGATTACCTCATCGAAAGGATACGAAGATTCTCTCCCCACTTTCTCTCTCTACTTTCTCTCTCTAAAATTTTTTCTCTCTTCATGGATTTTCTCTCTCTAAAAGTCTTATAGATCAGTGGAGGATCCAGATACTTAGATAAATCTTAATTTTGGTTAATCCTGAGAGAGGTCCTAGATTTGTGTTATTAGGATTGATTATCAGATAATTTTTTTCATATATAATTTTTATATTTGATTAGGGTTATGAAGAGATGATTGTCTGTATATGATATTGAGTGAAATATTTTGTTAAAAAAATTCATAAATCAAAGAAGAACATTGATTTCTGTGCTCGGATCAGTCACCGGTAAAGATAAGAATCCCTGTACATGATCATCATTATATATGTTATTTTACCATTGGTTTTATCTCATTGATTTTGCATCGTTGGATTTGAGATCGATGAATTTGTTATATCTGAGATACTGTTATTTATTTATGTGATTTTGAGCATGAGTATGTTATATCAATACATATGTATCAGCAATTGATGGCATGATTATATGGGTATGACATATTTATTACACTGCAAAATTTGAATTGATTAATGAAGTCAAATATTATAATTTCATGAAAATGAAAAGAAAGAGAAATATGGTTTGGACTGGCTTTGTCATGTGGAATAGCCTGCCAAGAGCTTATGCCTGGGACAACCCCCACAGGCTTATGTGTGGAAGAATCTGATTCGAGAAAGATCATGAATGAGTTGATCCGAGAAAGATCATGGTCACTTTGATCCAAGAAAGATCATGAATATTTCGATCTGAGGAAGATCACAAAAATCGATCCGAATAAAAGATCGTCGCATGATCCTGGTAGTCCAAAGCCAAAACCAAAAAGAAAAAGATTAAAGACGATGTGATAATAGAAGAAAATAGAAAGATAAGATATAAAATAATCATTGAATAAAATTATTTCACTTATTAACATATGATAATGCATCTCTTTTGATAAAACAGATAATCTATAAATATTTACAGTATTCTGGACAGTGAACATCGGCTTTTATATGTTATTGCTTATCTTTATTTTTAAATTATATTATTATATTGGTATGATATGAAAATTTTTACTGAGCTGTAAAGCTCACACCTCTTCATCTTTCTTTTCTTCTCAGAGTTACAAGATGTCCATGGTTGGCTATGGTATTGATTTTTGAGTGAGCGGATACATAGATAGAGTACCATTGATACCTGATCAGAGGATTGAAAGAATGTAAATTGTAATTATGCAAGTTTTATGAATTATTATTGAAATTAAATATTATGGTTGATAAGGTTGTAATGATTTAATTTGGCCTCGCATATTTTTTAGGACTGCTCTAAGGAGTGTGCGGCCATCACGTATTCGATCCGGATGCTGGGTTCGGGATGTGACAAAATGGTATCAGAGCTTAGGTTTAAGATCACCAAAGATTATGAAGAGATATTAAAACTTTATGTAAGATCAATAGGATGTGACAAAGTGGTATTAGAGCTCAAGTTATGATCATTAAGGATTATAATATAAGTAATTTAAATATTATAGAGTAATAACAGAATTTAGGTTATGATCATTGAGAATTATGATATAAGTGATTAGGATTTGATAAAATGATATTAGAGCATAAGTTTAAGTCACTAGGGATTATGAAGTGATATCAAAACTTTATGCATGATCAATAGGATGTGACAGAGTGATATCAGAGAATATGATAGAACAGTACTAGAGCTCAGGTTTAAGGTCACTAGGGATTGTCATATAAGTGATATCAAAACTTTGAGATTATAATCAATAGAGTATGATTGATAATATCAGAGTTTAAAATTATGATCATTAAAGGTATGATAGAATGATATTAAAGTTTAGGTTATGATCACTAGAAAATATGATTTAAGTGGTATTTGAGTTTAAGGTTATAATTATTCAGAATTATAATTTTAGTGATATCTGAACTTAGGTTATGATCATGAGGAACATGATAGATATAAAAGAGAAGATTCAATATTTAGATTTCGAATCAATAGATATTAAGATGAAATTTATGCATAAGTGGCATATGATATCTATAATAGAATTGACGAGTTATATCTTGAATTTCAATTAGTAGGGTGGCCTGAATATAAGAAGAGTTGACCCTGGAAGGAAGCGGGAGGTATCGATATGTTATGTTGAGTATACTCAATGATTTTGGAATGCTAAACTTATATGGAAGGAAATCATGATAACTTTTTTAATTTTGATGTTAATTATCTGAGCATTACAAATTTTAAATTTATCAGAAGGAAGTTAGGATATGGTCTAAGAAGAAATTTTATCATATGAGAGAGAAATATTTTTGAGCATTGAACCTATAAGAGGATCATATATGAAACTCAATCTTAGATGAAAAAATATACTTGAATTTTATTATGAGAATATGAGATACACATCTTGGTGAAATCTTTGGTTACTCAAAATATCATATTCTGAATATGATTCCTTGATCTTTCAAGTTGCATTGAATTTCATGTCAAAAGTTTACTTTTCTAAGTGGATCAAAAGTATTTTTATATTATTGTTAAATTAAAGAAGAAAATTTATTTTGTCAGAGTATGATATACAGATTATGATAAAATCTTTAATAATTCGTATTACTATCTGTGGATTAGTTTTTTTTTTAATTTTTTTTGTGATTGTTGAAGATGGTGAAGTGTATTAATTATTCAAGTCAAAGTTTGAATTTTTTTTTAAATTGAACTAAGACATCTTGCTAGTGTTAAATTTTGAATGACTTATACGAGGGACAAGATTTTGTATGGATTTATTGATTAATATTAAGGATTATGATGAAGGAAGCTCTATAAGAAATAATCAAGTTGATTCTATTTAAGGATATTGGCTTGAATTCTTCTAGTTTGTCAAGTTAAAATTAATTCTTTTAAAAAGAAAGATTGATTTAGAAATTATCTAAATGATTGTAAGGTAAATCTAAGATTAACTCCAATTGATTCTCAATATGTTAGATTCTTGAAGAGTGATGAAACTTATGCAATGATTTCAAACATAGGAAGTGGATCAAGATTTAATTTTTATATACTATACCCAAAGGTAGTAAAGATAAATAAAGTTAAAATTTTGTCCTAAGTCTTATATAAAATTTGAAGGTTGGATCTATCCTGGATTGATCTAACATATAAGGATATTTTTATCTTTGATAGACTTATATAATTTGATAAATTAAGATCAGAGTGTGCAGCAAAAGCATGGTGGATTAAATTGATTAAAAATATTAATCTTTTAAATCAAAAGATATTATGATGAAATTCATTAGTTGCAAATAAGAAATGATTTTATTGATAATGAAAGGATACTATAAATTTTGATCTAATCTGATCATAGCCGGATAATTTTTGTCAGTAAGTTGCTTCATTGTAGATAATACCAAGAAATTCTAGATATCTCAAGTTTATTAACAGCTTGATAGTTCTGATATTAGTTTAAACTTAAAATGTCCTGACATAGATCTGATATTTTTTTAAAAATTTAATATTGTTACTTGGACTGATATAGAAGATTGAAGTTTTCTTAAGATGAGAGTCTACATATAAAATTTGTTGGAATGTCAAGAGAAGAAAGAAATCGATGATTGTGAAGAGTGTCTGATATTTGACCTTTATTTATTTTTCTATCAAGGGTAGTCTGAGATAATTATGAATTTCTAGTGGAATATATTAGACAAATAACGGTGGTATGTTAATACAAATCCAAAATATTACAGTTCTTCAAAAAGTTGAGAAATCAATAAGAGGAGATGAATTTGAAATTTTAAATAATTTTTGTTATAATAAATTTATGAAAAATAAATAATATATAAGATATTATCGCTTGAGGATAACATAAAGGATATACATTTTGAAATATGTATTTCAAATGACATAACTTAATTTCAAAATTTACTTAGGGAAACAACCTCGTGAGCCCATACTACGATACCAAGAAGTCGACGGGATTTGAATTACCTGCGCGGGCTCTTGCCTTCGAAGTTTCCCTGTCCCGTTTCAAATCCAACCATGGAAATAAATAACTGTAATGCAAGAGACCTGCTTATGAAGGAAAAAATTTGCGTTTCTTCCCACAAAGAAACGTGTACCTGCAATCCCTTCACCATTTCCCTTCTCCTTTTTTTCTTCATATCATCATTCCTGCCGGCTTGTTTCTCCGATGCCTCCTTGCATCAATACACGGATTGCTCTCCGGCCCCCTTTACCTGCGGAAACCTCAACATCAATATCTCCTACCCGTTCCGGTTAGGTAGCCGTCCTGACTACTGTGGCTACCCGGGCTTCGAGCTCACCTGCACCAACAACTCCGCTCTGACGATCCGCATCAACAACAAGCGCTACCAGGTGATGCACGTCGATTACTCGAACCGGCTTCTAACCATCGTCGACCCCGATTTCATCGGTCAATCCTGCCCCCGGCCACATGAGAACACCACCTTGGATCTCCACCGCTTCAGGTACTCCGACAGTGACCAGAACCTGACCGTGTTCCTCAACTGCACTCTCTCTCTTCTCCGATGTTATACAGCATCGACTGCCTCGTTAATGATACCGCCAGGGCCGAGATGCGATCTTATTATGGGATCCAGAACGGTAGTTTGGCTGGTCTTGGGGGGATTTGTGGTGCCACTGTGCTCGTTTCGGTGAGTCAGACGGCTGCAGGCCTTCTGATGAACGGCAATTTGAGCTTTGGGGGCGCGCTGCGGGAGGGGTTCACAGTGAGTTGGAGGGCGGGAAGAGCGTGGTGCGGCGAGTGTGTCGACTCGGGTGGGTTTTGTGGATTTTATTCCAATTCCACCGATGATCGACCCTGCTTCCGCGCCAGTCGTTTGGCTAATGGCTCGTGTTCGGCAGTAGGTTGGTTTCTCGGACCCTCCACCGCATGGTCTCCAATGTAACTCCTCTCCGATTCCAGCTCTATTTCTCTTTCTATAAGTAGCCTCTCCTTAATAAACACAGGTGGCTGGTTCTCTCAGAAATCTTTTCAACCTCAAAAAAACAATGGAAGAACAGCTTCGGAATTGGCAATCATGAGATTAAGGAGCTTTAGAATGATTCTGTGGTTTCCTTGCCTCTTAAAAAAGGGGGCATGTCAGCGACTGTAAAAAATTTAGTTATGGAATCACTTTCTTCTTGTACTAACCTTGTCCTTTTATGGTCTGTACTGTTCCAGGCAGGAATTCAAGTAAGAAAAAGATAATAATAGGTACCACTTGATCCCAGCCAATCCCTTTTCATATCTTTTTCCCAATTTTTACTGCTTCTGTAACAATGTTAGAAATAAAGAGAATAGCTAGATGAAAAATAACTTAAAGCTTACTAGGTTTTAGCAACTAAAACAAATGGCATGCTATTTGATCGAATTGACGGTTGTACTAAAAAAAAAATTAGCAAGCTTTTTAAAATTTTTTCTTCAATTCATTTCAAAATACTTCAATTGGTATGCAAGAAATAGGCCAATTATGGAAGAGAAGATTGCTAGCCTTGCTATTCTGTTGCTGCTTTTGTACCGTGCCACGTGTGGGGAAGAAATATTCTGGTTCTATTATTTGGTTCAAAATCTGGTTTAGGAGGCTTTTGAATCTAGGTCCTTGGGATGGCTGCTGCCCCCATCATTCTTTTCTCCTTTCTCGATCTCCCCTACTGCCATCACCGCCCCCCTTCACTCTCAACCCCGATGATGGATGCTCCCTCCTCTCCCGCTCTTAGATCTCTCCCTCCTCTCCGTCCTCCGCCAAGCCCCCGACAACCCCATTGCCTTCTCTACTAGTCTCAACCAGCCTTCTCCCTTCCTCCCTATCGACGATCCTATTGACTTCCCTCCTCCCACACTGGCATACCTCATGCAGCCTCCTACCCCATGCAGACTCCTAATGATGGAAGAAACAGAGGAAAAGCGTCGGGGGCAAACCCTAGCCATTCGATTTGGTCTCTCCAAGCCTCCTCCCACCCGATGGAGACTCTTGTAGATGGAAGAAATAAGGGGATATTTGGTTCACAATTAGAATCGGAATTGAAATTGGAATGGAAATGGATTGGAATCGAAATCAAAATGGCCAAATCATCCGAAATATTTGATTTGTGATCGAAATCAGAATCGAAATAGATGATTCCCATTATTGTTGTTTGGTTTATATAAATATAGAAATCGAAGTCAACTCAAATTTTTATTTTTATTTTTAACTAAAATTTTTAAAAATTAATTATTTTAAAAATTGATATTAAATAAAAATTAAACATAATAATATCTTTAATTTTTTTTAAAAAAATTCATTTTTTTTGCAACTAACGAGGGTTCCTCTCTCGAGTCTTATCGGCCCAACCGGTGAAGAATTCCAAGACGAAGGAGGCCAGAAAGCTGGCAAGGGCGCGATGCTACGAGCGTGCTGCCGGCCACTGGAGCGATGGCTCCTATGACACTTGGATCTGAAGCCTCACATCTCTGACGACTTCTCCATCGCAATCGTCCAGACCAACTCCTCCTTGGAGGACAAGGGCCAGGTCCTCACCTCCCCCTTCGCCACCTTCGTCGGCATCTTCGACAGGCACGGCGGCTCCGAGGCCTTTCACTTCATTAATAACCATCTCTTCCCCCACCTCCAGAGTACTCCACCATTTGCCCCTCATAGAAGAGGTTTTTACTCGATCTATTACTCTAAATTGGTAGGTTTTTTGACAGAGTTCACATCGGAGCAAGGGGGATCTCGAGAGAGATGATAAAGAAGGCATTCGATGCGACAGAGGAGTTCTTGCACCTGGTGAAGCGGTCGTGACCGTCGCGACCGCAGATTGCATCGGTGGGATCGTGCTACCTCGTGGGAGCAATCGTCGACGACGTGCTCTACGTAGCGAACTTGGGGGACTCGTGGGCGGTGCTCGACCGGTGGGGGCCCGACGAGAGGGTCGTGGTGGCGGAGCGATTGTCGAGGGACCACAACATCGCCAAGGAGGAGGTCAGAAAAGAGCTCGCGGACAATTTTTTTTTTTAATCTCATTTCACTGGAATGAGATTTTGATTCCATTGGGATGAGTTCGGATTCAGCAACGAATGGGAATTAGAATGAAACTCTCCTTAATTAAACAGTTGGAATGAGAGTCATCTATTTCAATTCCTATTCCAGATCTTAATTACCCCAACCAAACACCACCTAAAGAAAAAAGATCGGAAGACCCTAGCCCTTCGATTTGACTACTCCAAGCCTCCCACACGGCACCTAATCAAGACTCCCGAGGATGGAAGAAAACACAGAGGAAAAATTGGGGGAAAACAAAAGAAAAATAAAAAAAATTAAAAGATAAGACCTTCCCACATAGTTTGACCATTGTTTTTCTTTTACACTTCTTTTTCTATTCATTTCATGCTCTGTTTCAGAGATCTATCACATGTGATTGAGCATTTGAGAGAAATCGAAGCACTTGAGCATAGATTGACTGAGCTTTGAGGTATTGAGAGAGATCTAATCCGATCCAATTCCATCCAACTTTATCTGACCCGATCAGGTGGGGATACCCAAGCCAACCAGATCTCGTCCACATCCTCTATTTTACACAACTCGATCTGACCCGAAACAAATATGAGGTCGATATGGATGTGGGTTTTTCATATCGAGATAGATACGGATATTGATCAATTCAATCTATATCCGGACCATTGCCATCCCCAGCGTAGAACGGTTATAATTTATCTGAAAACAGGACCGATGTCATCGTCAGCTAGCTAGACGCGTGCCTATGTTGTTCATACGCGAACCGATTGACTCGACTCAGTCAGACAACCAATATTCCACACGGCACATAAGATTCAACCAGTGAGAGAAGAAATATCTGTCCCCAGCCCTGCCTTTTTATATTTGGCACCCAACCCCGCCTTGACCGGCATGCCTGCCATCTAGATGGTGGGGCTCCTCCCTTCTGATTTCGTCCTCTCTTTTTGTAATTTTCTGCTATGAGTAATTGCTTGGAGCCGCCATCTTCTGTTCCACCTTCTCTATTTTTCTCATTTAAACAATTGATAATATGCCAACAACATGAGAACCAATTCATCTCAGTGTCCTTCTATTTCTACTGTTCAAAGTTGCTCTGTTAGCTCCTCAAAGCTGTCGAACCAATGAGGCAAAAGGAAGACAAAATGTTTCTTCTCCTTCAACAAATGTTTCTTCTTCCCTTCCTCCCTGTTCTCTTCTTCACTTTCTCATCGCTGCTGCCTTCTTTCGCTGATGCAACCTACAAGCAATACTCGGATTGTGCTCCGACTCCCTTCACCTGCGGAGACTTGTCGATCAATGTGTCCTATCCTTTTCTTATACATGGCCGTCCCGACTATTGTGGCCACCCAGGTTATAACCTCACTTGCGACGACAAGTTCATCATGATCCAAATAGACAACATAGAGTACCAAGTGAAGGGCGTCGACTACTCGAACAGCCTTCTGACCATCGTAAACCAAAAATATGTTGGCCAGTCCTGCCCCAAGCCAGACGAGAACACCACCTTGGATCACCTCCTCTTCGAGTACTCAGACCGTGACCAGAACCTCACCGTGTTCCTGAACTGCAACAGCTTAATTCCTAACCTACATGATATTGGTTGCCTGAGCGTCTTTGACCACAAAACCAGGCTGTACTGGTATTATTGGTTCGACAACTATAGTTTGCCAGGCGTGTGTCAATCGTTTGTGACTCTTCCGATGAATCAGACGGTTGTGGAGCTATTGATGAGTGGTGGTATGTCCTTCGACGACGCGCTGCAGGAGGGGTTCAGCGTGAGGTGGACGGTGGGAAGCGGGTGGTGCAAAGGCTGCATGGACTCCGGTGGATTTTGTGGGTACGATTTAGACGATGATCAACCCTGCTTCTGTCCCAACGGATTGTGTAACGGCACATGTTCTAAAGGTATGTATTCGAAGTTGTTCTCTTTCAAGTAGTTACTCAATTCATTGTCGACAGAACTTGGAGATCGAAGGCAAATCACACAGCTTTATGTTTTGAGAAACATGAGCTTTGTTATAGGTGCCATACTTATATAAAAAAGATAAAAATTTTCAGAAAAGAGCCAAGAAGCCATGGAATTTAGATATAGTACAAAGTCATGTCTGATGAATTAGGTTGATCAGAAGCGCATGACCTGTTCATCCTCAAGCGCATATATTTTTATCATCTCCACTGCTAGCTCTCAGATTTTCCCCCCATATTTCTGATTTTTAGACGTATTGCAACAAATTATTTAGATATTTATGAAATCAAAAGGACAAGATTATAAGATTTTATGTGTCCATTTCAGCTATCCTGATGTCCATGTAGTTTCCTTGCATCTTGACACGGAAGCATAGATGACTGTTTATCCAATACATAGGAGTCATAAAGAATGAAGATTAAAGAAGACGGAGATGCAAAGAGCTCTTTTCCGGAATAATACAAAAAAAAAAATTAAATATCAAAATAATTCAAAACTTAATTTTTTTATCAAATTAATGCAAAAGGAAAAAATGCCATTTTGAATGACGTTTTTTCCCCCTTCCACGTCACCCTTTTTTCCACGATGGCATCGTCCCCAAAAAAAAAACGAAACGCCAATTGAAATGGCATCTTTAAAAACACCATTTTGAATGGCGTTTTTAAAAACGTCATTCAAAATGGCGTTTTCAATTTTTTCCACAAAAAAAAAGAAAAAAAATCAGAAAATAATCGAAAAAAAATTTTAAAATTTGAAATTAATAAATAAATTAAAATTTTAATTTTGATTGAAATTTAAAATATAAATATTTGAATTTGTAATTCAAAAAATAAATAAATTTAGATATTTTTTTTTCAAATTTTTTTTAAAAAATGTCAAAAAAAATCTTAAGAAATTTAAAAATAAAAACTATCATAGAAAATGGAAAAAAAAAGAAAGAAATATGAAAGAAATAAAAATTTAAAATTTAATTGAAAAACATCACTTCAAATGCTTGTCAAAAAAATTAAAAAAAATTAAAAAATAAAATGTACTATTAAAAAATAAAAATTTTTAAAAAATCAAAAAAATAAGAATTATGATTTAAAATTTTAAAAAAAAATAAAATTTTAAAGATTAATTAAAATAAAAATATTATTTCAAATTACTTTCTCAAATTAAAATTAATTTATTTAAAAAAGATTCGAAAAAATTTTTAAAAATAGCCTAAAAAAATTTCATAAAAACATAAAGAATTCAAAAAAATAGAAATTATAATTGTAATTGAAGAACAAAGTTTATAATTTTTAATTTTAAGAAATAAGAATTATAATTGTAATTGAAATTAAAAATAACATTTTAAATAACTAAATTAATTTAAATATAATTTTTTAAAAAATATTTTAAATTAAAAAAAAAATATGTAATAGAATGTCAAAAAGATAAAAATGGAAGAAAACTAAAATTAAAATTTAAAATTATAAAAATTATAAATTAAATTAAAAAAATATATCATAAAAGAATAAAATTAAATTAAATTAATTATAATTTTTTTTTAGAGTATTTTATAAATATGACTTAAAAAAATTTAATTTGAATTAAATTTTGATAAAAAAATAAATACATAAAAAAGTTAAAAAATGAGGAAAGATGTGGAAAAAAAAATTGTAAATTGAACTTAAAAAAAAAAAAAATTTTTTAATTATTGTAAAAAAATTATCTCAAGAAAAGAAAAAAATATTGTAAAAAAATAAAAAATATCCTAAAAAAGAAAGAAAGGAAAAAAATAGAATTGAAAAAAAATAGATATTGTAATTCTAATTGAAAAATAAAATTTTTAATTTTAAAAAATAAAAATGATAATTATAATTGAAATAAAAAATACTATTTTAAATAATTAAATTAATTTAAACATAATTGTTTAAAAAATATTTTAAGTAAAGGAAAAGAATACGTAATAGAATGCTAAAAAGATAAAAATAGAAGAAAACTGAAATTATAATTTCAAATGATAAAAATTTTAAAATAAATTTAAAAAAATATCATAAAAAAATAAATAAATAAATAGTAATAAAATAGGAATTATAATTATAAATAAAAAAATAATTTTAATTTAAATTAAAAATTATCATTTAAATTATTATTTTCATTATTTAATTAAATTTATTTATTAAAAGATCACAAATAGATAATTAAAGAAATTAAAAAAAATTAAAAAAACTAAAAAAAAATTAGGGTATTTTTTATTTTTTTACAATATTTTTTCCTTTTCTTCAGATAATTTTTTTACAATAATTTAAAAAAAATTATTTTTTTTAAAGTTCAATTTATAAATTTTTTTTCCACATTTTTCCTCATTTTTTTAACTTTTTTATGTATTTATTTTTTTATCAAAATTTAATTCAAATTAAATTTTTTTTAAGTCACATTTATAATTATATAATTTTTCTATTTTTTTACGTTTCTTTCTGTTTTTATGAAATTTTTTTAGGCTATTTTTAAAATTTTTTTTGAATCTTTTTAAAATAAATTAATTTTAATTTGAGAAAGTAATTTAAAATAATATTTTTATTTCAATTAATCTTTAAAAAAAAATTTAATTCTAAATTATAATTCTTATTTTTTTGATTTTTTTAAAATTTTTAATGGTACATTTTATTTTTTAAATTTTTTTTTAAATTTTTTTGACAAGCATTTGAAATGATGTTTTTCAATTAAATTTAAAATTTTTATTTCTTTCATATTTCTTTCTCTTTTTTTTCATTTTCTATGATATTTTTTATTTTTAAATTTCTTAACATTTTTTTAGACATTTTTTAAAAAAAAATTGAAAAAAAAATATCTAATTTTTTTTTTGAATTACAACTTCAAATATTTATATTTTAAATTTCAATTAAAATTAAAGTTTTAATTTATTTTTTAATTTAAAATTTAAAAAAAAAATTTCCATTCTTTCCTGATTTTTTTTCTTTTTTTTTGGTGGGAAAAATTGAAAGCCATTCAAAATGGCTTTTTTAAAGACGTCATTTAAATTGGCGTTTCATTTTTTTTTTGGGACGATGCCATCGTGGAAAGAAGGGTGACGTGGAAGGGGGAAAAAATGTCATTCAAAATGGTGTTTTCCCCTTTTGCATTAGTTTGGTAAAAAAGTTAGGTTTTAAATTATTTTGATAATTATTTTTTTTTTTGTATTATTCTGGAAAAGAGCTCGAGATGCAAAGGTTCCACTCCTGGAGCTTATTATTTATAAAAAAGATATTGGAGTGAATCAAAAATAAATGATGAATTGCTAGGGAAAATATATTAGGGAGATCAAGTGATGATAATTAGATTCTCAAGAAGGGGTTTATGAGCATATTGCCATGAAGCAAGCAATGTTTCTGATCAAAAGGAATTATATAAAACCAATTTCATTTTTGATAGGAAAAAAATATAGTAACATTATGGACATAATGCAACATATGAAAGGAAATAAGATATAACAAAATAGGATCTTACTTAAAAAAACTAGTTGAAAGATGTTAGTTAAGTTTCTTGGCTCTATTTTAGTATCAAGATCTTTCTGGCGCATGACTAATATGGGACTGAATATGTATTCATGCTCAAAGAAGTGGCATAGCACGTTTTATGCCATCTGCTTAGTTTTCACTTATTAAAGAGTTAAATGGGCCGCTAAGCCTCATATTTACATACCCTTTAGGCTACACCACATCACACAGATGATGCAAATATGACTTTGAATCAGCCTAGGTGCTAGGTTAGGGATAAGGCATTAGAGAAATTATATTCTAGATTGTATATCACAGTTGACCTTGCCTAACAAAACACCCAGGTAACATGGGCTAAGTTATAGTCTAATCAATTTCCAATTTGGGCCATGGACTGTGCCAAGTACGTTGCTCTAAATCAAGAAGCAGGCTTTTGCATGCAATCCTTTCCCCTAGCACCCCCAGCAATAAAGTTGGCTAAACGGTACGCATGACATGAAAGTGGACGAAGGTTAGGGCATTGATGAGAAAAAGCATAATAGCATTTCCATGAATGAGTTTAGGATGGTCAAAAAAGTGTTGCAGGTTCATGTCACAAACCAGTCTAGAAACGTATCATGCATGGGAGGGGGTGTTGCATGGCCATGGCACAAGACGATTCTAATTTCTATCGAGGGAATCCTGTAAGTGATATGGAAGTTTCCTTCCCAACAATTAAGGGCCGAGGCCTTTGAATTTTATTCTTTTGAGGAAATCTGTCTTTCCCAACAAGGACCAAGGAATGTGAATTCCGTGAGCATCCATCTACTTGGGACCATGGCGCTCAGAAGGTCTCCATGTTTACACTTCGCTGAAGACCGAAAACACCGCTTCTGATTTCTGGACACCCGGTTAAGGTTGCCCCAACCTGAAGCGACGCTAGGTCGCCAGGCCCCCTTTACCAGGTCCAGTTAAAAATTGATGGGCTTCAGTTGATGGCCCAGAATTAATACTCCTTGCGGTCCATTTGATGATTCTCCAAATCCACCCAACCAGCACCTGCCAGGTGTTCTATTGGTGGCGGCCTGGAACCGGAGAACCACACACACATCCATTGGTCAACAAGTTGCTCTCCACAGGAACAAGAAATATCAAACGCCTCTCGTCCCTCACCTGCTTTGAATGAATCAGCCTACCCGTTTTCTTTATTGGCCCTACTTCCTATCTCTTTCCTATTGACTAGGATTCTCCAACCCCATCTGCTCATCTAGTCGTCTCTAATGTCCATAGCTTTCTTCCCATGCCAAGGTTCCTAGCATTAGGTAACAGAAACCAGGATGTACCACTCATACTCCCTGCTCTCACCCATCCTTCTCCTCATGCTTTCTTTGCTTTCCAAAGCCGATAACGGAACCCTATTCATAGAATGCGTTTCCGCTGCTTCGTACGACTGCGGACGCAACCATTATAACATCACCTACCCATTCCGGCTACTTGACAGTCCTGAGAAGTGCGGCCTTCCAGGGTTCGAGCTCGCTTGCAACACGGATCAATCCCTTCTGACAATTAATATGGGCAAGAAGTCCTACCGAATCAAGAGCATCGATTACGCGAACAGAGTCCTCACAATCATCGACCCAGATCTCACTGGAGAAGACTGTCCTCGTACCTTCACCGACCCCATCATCAACTCCTCCATCTTCAGCTATGCCAGGCTCGATTTCAATCTCTCCTTCTACTTCAACTGCACCTTTGACCCCTCTCTCGACGGGTTCCATCCAATCGCCTGCCCAACCGGAGGGATTCAGCCGCATTCATACTATAGTTTGCTCGAGCAGCCTCCTCTGGGGCAGTGGAACCCGTTGGGGTGTAGCTCGATGGGAATCTTTCCTATAAACCGGACGATACATGAGTTGTTGTGGTCCGGGAAGACTTTTGGGGAGGCGATGCAGGAGGGCATCAGCGTAACGTGGACGGTGGGGCAGAGAGCGTGCCAAGGCTGTCAAGATTCTGGCAAGGTCGATCCCCGAAGACCGACGGGGGCTGCCAACTGTGCTGACGCCTGTGGGGGTATGCCTTACCTTCTTCTTCCTTCTTTGTCTTTCATCGTTTCAATTAACTGAAACAAAAAACTGGTTAGGAATCGAATCCATTTTGCCTTTGCTCCCCCTTTCTCAGCCTACATCTTGAAACAGCATGGATCCGTGCTGTACCAAACCAATCGCCAATCGGTATTTTCTCAGATACCGATTCAACGGATCTTGCCAGTGATTATTATAAGTTGTATCGGCTAATATAATTATTTTGAAAGTTTTCTATTATATTATTTTCTATGTGATTATTTTTAATTAATAAAATTAATATTATTATTTTGTTATAGTCGTAATATAATATGGAAAAAATAGCATTTGCTTTTTGACTTTTCATTGTTCATTCAAACAAAATTATATTTTATTCAATTTTTTTTAAAAAAAATTGATTTTCTAATAATGGTCTTATAAATAATATTATTATTTAACGAATGCTACACTTTACCGTTCTGACTAGTCTAGTCACCATAAGTCAAGCATGCATACGTCACAAGATTAGGCTTTTTTTATTTATTATTATTATTGCAGATCTTATATTTTGTATATGCTCCTTCAAAAAGAAAACATTGGAAGATAAAACTATACATCAACTTGGACAAGGAGTATTAATCAAGCGACACTATTTCTTCTTGAATAAGAAGCCAAGGCTTTTGATATTTACTATCATTAGTGGAATTCTAGGTGATGGATGGTTATTTAAATTTTATTGAATAGGATTTTAAGTTCATACCAAAAAATTGAAAAAAAAAGATTTTAAGTGAATGAAATCAAATTTTCAATTAGACGGTATGGATTATTCATGTCTCCAACAATTTGACAAAAACATAACAATGATGCTATAGAGCACTTGTTTCATGTCCACGAAAAGTTTCATGTATTATGGGGCAAGAGAGTACTAATATATTTTTAAAAAATTAATATGATAAATGATTAGTGTGATGTGCTACGGTGATTGATAATTGTTGTCAAATAAAACAGGGAAGATCACATAAACACAATGACGTATTTAAAACAACATCATCAAAAACATAAAAATCCAAAAGTCTACACAGCCTGATCGACATTAATACAAAGACATATTTTAGTGGTTACTGGCCCCCATTCTCTGTTGGTCAACCAAGTCATTCTTATGAATTACGGCTCTAATTGCTAAGATAAAGTTATATTTTTTTTAGTTTAGAATTAAAATTTTTAAATTATCAATTTTAAGGTTTGAAAGCGACTTCATGAATTTTAACTACACCATTGACAATGAGGTGAAAATTATGCATCTAAAAATCTAGCATGGATTACAAGTGCCAGTCAGTCCTGAATGGAAATTTCATTTCCACTTTTCGTTAACGCTAAACCGCGTCTCGGTGCGTGCATTTTCTCTGTACACGACCTGTGTGCGTTCTCTGCACATGGACTTCCACAGCCCATTCATTTCGGACTAAAAAGGAAGACTTTCGGAAATAAGACTGGTCAAACCGCCATCAATCACCCATCCCCTTCTCATGCCTGAAACGCACATTCTTTTCCGTTTATGCTCTGGCTCTCTCCTTCCTCATTTTTTGATTTGACCTTGCTCATTCGAAAATATATCGGAAACTCGTCAAACCAATCATTTTTATCACGAGTGCTTTTTTTAAATAATATAAAAAAATTATTTATATAAATAATATAAATTTGAATTTATTTATCGATTTGATGCAAAAATTTGAAAATATCATTTTGAACGACGTTTTATTATCTACGTCATCTACCCCCAATTTTTACGTAGACCATACGAAAAAAAAAAAAAACCGTCATTTGATATGATGTTTTTAAAAACGTCATTTCAAATTATATTTTTAAAAACATCATATTATTTGACGCTTTAAATTTTTTTTAAAAAAATAAAAAAATGAGTAAAAAATAAAAATTTTAATTTTAATTTTTTTAAAAAATAAAAATTATGATTTTGATTAAAATAAAAATTAATTTTTTTTATTTCAAATTATCTTTTCAAATTAACTTTTTAAAAAAATATATGAAATAACTTATGCTGTCGAATCATCTACGGACTGAACGATCCGCTCAACCCTCTCATCTGGATACACAGATGGGCCTGAAAAGAAAGTATCATACTCATGTGGCCAACTGGTACCCGGTGATGTCATCTAGGGGATGTAGGAAGAAGAAAGTACTGCCATCTGTGGATCAAAAGGCGATGGCATCTGTGCAGCATCTAATGATAACATCTGCGAAATATGTGATGATGGCATATGTGGAACATATGGTAACGACGTATATCTCATATCTGGCGCATCGACTGCTTAATACCAAGACGCACAGCTATATGGATTAACACCAATCGCCACCAATGTTCCAGAATTTGTTCTCTCTATCTCATGCAGTATCCGAATCCGTTCATCCTCATCAGTCGTAGATAAAGCAAGACGAGCATCCAACACAAGATCCAACATAGAATCAATCTACAAAATTAAAATAAAACAGTCAATATACTGTAAAATATAAAACAAAAATATAACACAAACAACATAAACTAATTTTTGTAGTCTTACCAAAAGATGCATAGCAGAACTCTCACCCTCGTATTCGGAAACTGCATACCGAGATTGTCCAATGACTCGCATTATAATACTAAAAATCAAGCCATGTAGTCATCGGTATATGAACGACCTCTCAAAATGGGATCATCATGAACAATATAATCTCAACGTGCATCCCAAATATCGATATACACTGCATGTCTGATACGCCAGTCAATATGAGCTCTACCTCGTCGATCAATACAATGAAGTCCCTAGCTGGTATCAAACTGCTCTGGGATGTCCTGAATCTGACCAAACTGTCGCAGAACACGATCGGAAAGATGCCACTCTACCACATCAAAACAAATAAGTGGCACCCTAGCAGTCCATATATCATGTCCAACTGTACACATCTGCGACAATATAGCCAATATCTCATCTGTATATGGCTCCCATAAAAACTGATAGAGTTAAAATAAAAAAAATTAGTAAGCTAAAATTTTAATAGATTATGACAACTGTAAAATGATATTTGTAAAAAATTTGAAATTTACCCATCTATATGTATCAACTAATGTATCCAACTAGCACCTATAAATCCGTGCCACTCTCGTCGATACGTGATGAACGTTGAATGCAACATTCCATCTGTTTCACAATCTACTCATGTTAAATAAATTTTATCGAATTTAAAATAGTAAGTTTCAAATAATAAAAATAATATTTTTATACCTATATCCCAATGGTCCGTCTAGTCTGAATGGAATATTAGGATCATGCTGCTCTGATGGCATCTCGAGCAACTGACGTCGTAATGGACTAATAGTCGGGAATTGCATTAATTCTATAGGTTAACTACATTAATCAAATGATATGCAAAAGGGTCCGAAAAAAATTTCGACAGCATTTTCTCTTAGTTTTTCCCACACGACTAAAAATATATGAGGAGAACTAAAGAAAAATACTGTCCGAAATTTCTCTCGAGCCTTCCGCATATCATTCGAATAATATAATTACCTATAGAATTAAATGTAATTTTCAAACTGTCTAAACTGGACAATCAATTGACCAATGTATATATTTTACGGTATCTGTATAAAAATATATAATCAAATATATATTTTATATGGATATCGTAGAATATCCTACATTGCTCAACTGATAGGTCTACGTTTTCATAAAATGCTTAAAATTTTTAAATTATGATCGAATCGAATTTTAAAATAAATCTTAATCTAATGAGATAAAAATAAAAAATTAAAATTAATAAGATAAAAATTAAAATTAAAAAGATTGAAATAGAAAGGTGCCGCAGGGCCGCACGGACCCACCGTCGGAGGGCCACTGAGGTCGGCCGTCGGGGCTCGCCACCGGGTCCCGCCGCCGCGGATCGAAAGAGAAGGGTGCCGCAGGGCCACACGGACCCGCCGTCGGAGGGCCGCTGGGGCCCTCCATCGTGGATCGAAAGAGAAGGGCACCGCAGGGCCGCACAGGCCTGCCGCCGGAGGACCGTCGGGCCCACCGCCGCGGATCGAAAGAGAAGGGCACCGCAGGGCCGCACAGGCCTGCCGCCGGAGGACCGTCGGGCCCACCGCCGCGGATCGAAAGAGAAGGGCACCGCAGGGCCACACGGGCCCACCGTCGGAGGGCCGTCGGGGCCCGCCGCTGCGGATCGAAAGAGAAGGGCGCCGGAGGGCCGCCAGGGCCCGCCGCTAGCCGTCTGTCGTCGGCGGCTAAGGAAAAAGAGGGAGAGAGAGAGAGGAAGAGGGAGAGGAGGGGCCGGCCAAGGGAAGGGGATCGTCGGGACCCGCCGTGAGGGGCCGCCGCCGACCGTCTGTCGCCGGTGGCCAAGGAAAAAGAGGGAGAGAGAGAGAGGAAGAGAGAGAGAGGAAGAGGGAGAGGAGGGGCTGGCCAAGAGAAGGGGATCGTCGGGGTCTGCAGCGGGGGGCCGCCGTCGGGGCGCGTCGGCCGCCGCCAGCTGTCTGTCGTTGGTGGTCAAGGACAAAGAGGGAGAGAGAGGAAGAGAGAGAGAGGAAGAGGGAGAGGAGGGGGCCGGCCAAAGGAAGGGGAGGGCTAGGGCCCGCCGCCGGCCCTCTGACGCCGGCGGCCAACGAAAAAGAGGGAGAGAGAGAGAGGAAGAGGGAGAGGAGGGGTCGGCCAAGGGAAGGGGCCTGTCGCGGGGGGCCGTCGCCGGGGCCGCCGCCGGCCGTCTGTCGCCGGTGGCCAAGGAAAAAGAGGGAGAGAGAGAGAGAGAGGAAGAGAGAGAGGAGGGGGCCGGCCAAGGGAAGGGGCCCGCTGCAGGGGCCCGCTGTCGAGGCACGTCGGCCACCGCCGGCCGTCTGTCACCGACGGCCAAGGAAAAAGAGGGAGAGAGAGAGAGGAAGAGAGGAAGAGGGAGAGGAGGGGACCGACCAAGGGAAAGGGAGGGTCGGGGCCCACTGTCGGGGCACGGGGCCTGTCGTCCGGGCGCGCGGCCCGCCGTCGACCCTCTGACGTCGGTGGCCAACGAAAAAGAGGGAGAGAGAGAGGAAGAGGAAAGAGAGAGGAGGCAACTCACTACCGTCGGGAGCTCGCCGTCGTGCCGCTGGAGAGAAGAAAATGCCGGAGATTGCCAGAGAAAAGGGAGAAGAGAGAGAAAATACCATTCCCTTTGGCATTTTCTTCTTTTCTTTTCTCTTTTCTTTTTTTTATAATTTTTTTAATTTTTTTTAATTTCTTTAGTTATTTTTATGTGATTTTTTAATAAATAAAATTAATTAAAAATATGGATAGTAATTTGAATGATAATTTTTTATTTGAATTAAAGTTAAATTTTTTTTAAATTTATAATTATAATTTTTATTTTTTTACTATTTTTTCCCTTTTATTCACTTCTTTTATGGCATTTTTTTTGAAATTCAAATTAAAATTTTTATAATTTCAAATTATAATTTTAATTTTCTTCCATTTTTATCTTTTTGACATTTTTTTTATTTAGAATATTTTTAAAAAAATTAAATTCAAATTAATTTAATTATTTGAAATGATATTTTTTATTTGAATTATAATTAGAATTTTTATTTCTTAAAATTCAAAATTATAAATTTTATTTTTGAATTAGAATTAGAATTCCTATTTTTTTCAATTCTATTCTTTTCCCTTTTTTCTTTTTTTATGGTGTTTTTTATTTTTGTACACCAATTTTTTTCTTTTCTTCAGATATTTTTTTTAAAAAATAATTTAAAATAGAGAAAGTAATTTGAAATGATATTTTTTTATTTGAATTAAATTTAAATTTTTTTTAAAATTTTTAATTTATAATTTTTTTTCACATTTTTTCCTCTTTTTTTCACTTTTTTATGGCATTTTTTTCTTTTATCAAATTTGAATTCAAATTAAAAATTTAATTTTTTTAATTTAAAATTATAATTACAAATTTTTTTATTTTTTTATTTTTTTTTATGAAATTTTTTTAGAATATTTTTTTTATTTGTTTGGAATATTTTTTAAATAAATTAATTTGAAATGGAGAAAGTAATTTGAAATGATATTTTTTATTTTAATTAAAATTTTATATTTAATTTTTTTAAATTTTAAATTATATTTTTTTTTATTTTTTAAAATTTTTAACTTTTTTATGACATTTTTTATTTTTTAAAATTTTTTTTTTGAACATCTTTTTTTTAAATTAATTTGAAATGGGGAAGAATTTGAAATGATGTTTTTTATTTGAATTAAAATAAAAATTTTAATTTTTTTTAAATTTAAAATTATAAATTTTATTTTTTTCATATTTTTTTCTCATTTTTTCTTTTTTATTATATTTTTAATTTTTTTAATTTTTAAGATTTTTGTTTAGATATTTTTTAAAAAATTAATTTGAAAATAAAAAATATATTTAAAATTATCTTTTTTATTTGAATTAAAAATTTAAATTTTTATATTTTAAAATTCATTCAAAATTAAAAATTTTATTTATTTATAAATTTTTATTTATAAATTTAAAATTATAAATTTTATTTTTTTATTTTTTTTGAAAAAAAATTAGAAAACGTCATTTTAAATGGTACTTTTAAAAATACCGTTTAAAATAATATTTTTTATTTAGATGACGTCTATGTGAAAAATAGGAGATGACGTGATAATGATAAAATATCATTCAAAATAATATTTTATTATTTTTATATCAAACTAATAAATAAATTTAAATTTATATTATTTATATAAATATTTTTTTTTTTTTTTTTTGTATTACTTCAGAAAAGAACTTCCTTCAAGAACCCACGGCGTGGACCTTATTTTCTTGTCTGTTTGATCATATTCCCGATAGACTTTAATGAGTTGCATCGAGAGAAACGTTTGTCAGCACTTCCATTCAACATACGACTTTTTAGGCATCAATTTGGAAAATGAGACTTCCAAAGGAAAGTCAAAACACTCAACCATCACCCTCCTCTTAAAATTCTCTGTTCTCCAGGCCGTTTGGGCTGTCTCTCTCTACGCTGATGCCAAATGAATCCCAACCTACTGCTACAATTCAAAGGGCTCTTCTCTATCTCCTTTTTCTTCATCAACATCTACTCTTTGGAGAGAATAGCCGCAGCTGCCAATCCGAAGATAGGGGATTGCGAGCCAAAGAGCTGTGGGAGCATCGACAACATTAGCTACCCGTTTTGGATTGAAGGGCAACAACCAGACTACTGTGGCTATCCCGGTTTTAATGTGAACTGTTCTGATGGCATCCCTTATCTCCAAGTGCCCTACGGAGATTGTCGGATCCTAGACATCTTCTACAATAACGAATCCATCTGGCTTTCAGTTTCAGAAGCCAACCTCTTGGACCATGTTTGCTCGAATTCGTTTTTTATTGGCGATTCTCCCTTCGCTGGCTCATCTTTCAAAATTAGTGCGGTCAACAAGAAACTTCTCATCCGCAATTGCTCGAGAGAGCAGGACGGTTCCTTCAGATTACCTTGCGATCCTAGGAACATTTATGTTGCTTATATCGGCGACGATTACTTCAAGCCAGACCCCCCGATATCAGGGGATTGTCAGACCACGAAATTACCAGTCTCGGGGTATGCAGGAGCAGAAAGCCGGGATTATGAGAAACTTCTGGGGTATGGATATCTGTTGGATTGGGATGCACCGAATTGCACGGCCTGCAGAGCAAGCAAAGGCCAGTGTGGATATGATCGAAGCAACAACAGCTTCATGTGTATTTGCCCCGACCGGCGCCATCGTACAAGATGCTTTAGTGAGTTTCTTAGATAACTTTCGAGTTCCATTCCATCTCCAGGTTTTAATACTTAGATGACATCCAACTGAACCAGAATTCTAGGTTTTTCCTCTGTTTTGAATTTTTTATGGGCATTCAACTATGATCATTACCGTTATTACTAAAGAAAAATAGATATGAAATTCTTCTAATGTTGTTTGAGAAAACCTTTTAAATATTTTTAAATATGAAATTCTTTTAAAGGTGATTAGAGAATTCCAAAAGTCAGGAGATAAGATTATACGAAGACGAGGTTCATGTGTACTTGCCATGATCGGGCCCATGGTAGAAGTTGCAGTGTGTTTCTCGGATAACTACGGGCTCAGTGGGTTATAGCCAAGCGAACCTATGCGGTTATTGGTTTAGGTCTGTTTTGAGCTTTTCGTTGCCATTCAACTAATTACCAAATTCTTTTAGATGTGATTGCAGAAGCTTTGGACTCAAATGAAACAACAATTCTACCCGAATAATTATGTAAAACTAATGTCACATGCTACATAAGACTGGTTTCTCTTATCTGAGAAGGACTTTGCTATCCACTGCATTTTTTTTTGGCTCATTTAATAGATCTTTCCCCTACTGTTTTGATTCTATCAATTCAGATTCTTTAGTGGCTTGATCGGCAAATTTCCTTTTGGAAGTCCTCCACTGTGTTCCAAACTAACTCATAATTCATAAATTAGTTTTAACTTCATTTCTTATTCTGGGGATATCAAAAAAAAAAAAAAAAAAAAACGATCAATAGGATCATGCAGTGGGGAGGATCCGAATATTAATTTGATAAAAAATTCATAGAAGAGATAAGCCTTCTTGTACTTTTTTTTTTTTTTTTGACAAAAGCCTTCTTGTACTTTTTTTCGGACAAAAGCCTTCTTGTACTTGACACATATTTACTTGGGTGTTTTCACGGATCACACTTTGTGCCATGTCTTGTTTCTGGTTGTTTTTCTCTATATGTTGGGTGGGATTGGGTATCTTGCTTCTCTATTGTTAGTTCTCTTGTTGTTAACTGGAAACCATCCTAACATGATAAGGATGATGGCCTTTATCTATTGCCTGCCGGTTACACAATTGGAACTTTTCCCATACTGCTCAAACAAAGCACTGCAAGAGATTTGAAGTGCATATGCGACTATGGGTGCCCTGTTGATAAATTCAACAGCAAATAACTCCGACCTCTCATATGTGTTTCTGTTAACATTCTTATATAATTTTTTTCTTGGATAGATCCTTTTATTCTTTTAAACATCTTAAATTCATGCTTCATTTATGATAATGCCTAAATAATTATGTATTATTCTGCTGTTGTTTGATAGGTTGAATCAGATAAATTTTAAATCTCAGGAAGATTATGTATGATAGTGCATTGATACTGTTTCCATGAAAAATAAAGCATTGATACCTAGTAGGCCATTCCTCTTTTTATGTGATCAATTTTTGTCTTGTGCTAACCTCGTCCTTTCATTGGCTCATATTTGTTGCAGGCAGCAAAAGTAGCAAGAAGAGGATTATAATAGGTAAGTATTTCATTCCAGCCAATCCCTTTAGATAGTTATTGTCTTTTCCTTCTTTTTTTTTTTGGCTGGGGGATTATGGGTGGAGGTGGGGGCTTCTGGGGTGCTAGATGAAGAATGACCAAAACAACAGACTATAACATGTAAATAAGTAGCATGCTATAAGATACAAACAATTTGCTATAACTGAATGATCTAAATCCAAATATAGTAACTTTTAGGTTTTTATCTCCGGATAAGAGAGACAATCTCTATTTTAGAGTTATTAGTGTGAGGACCGATGCAGATGCATGTTTAGTCCTGTATTGGTTATTCACTCAGGAGATCTCGGGTACTTACACATGACACAAGAACTCCAATAATATCTTTCGACTAGTTTTTTTAGATAAAGTCCAGAATGTCACAATGGTATTAGAGTCGAATCGGCCCTTGACTAATATGGACTAGAGGATATTACAATATAGATCTATTTAGGTTGACCATGAGTGAATTGTGATATTTGCTATTAGATTTGAATGAATTTAGACCCTTAATATGGCAAAGATGCTAAGGTTTAAATAGAACGAGTATGTAAAGATCCATGCGGGCATGTGTTTGATCACACATTAGTTATTCGTTGGGAAGATCTAAACAATATCTTCTCACTAACCTTTTTGGATGAAGTCTTAGATTATTACAATTAGTGCCACAAAGTTTCCAATAGGGCAGTCCCTCAATTATGATTTGTGTTTTTAAAATCTAATCGTATTCCATTCTAAGCTCACCTACGAATCTCAATCTGCTTTTGAAAACAAACTCCAGCTTGGTGAGGTGGGCAACCAGTAGATATTACATCTTTGTGGAGATGTTCGACTTCAAGCCAAAATTCAAGTTTCCAGATAGGGATCTTAATACACCACTGCCTTTGGTTTTAAATTGGAAGATTTTTTTTTGGTGAATATGTGAAGATGTGACAAACCTCTGCAGTGCCAGTGATGGTTTCCAATGAACTCAGCCAATCAAGGATCAACATTCACCTAACATTGATTAGTTCCAATGCAAAAGCATGATGTTGAGCTTCATACATTCGAAATTCTGGGAAAACGACGATGATCACTCAGACAAGGATGTTAGATGTGCTCAACTAATGAGGAAATAGTTGACCATCTTATTGCTTGCCTCTACATTTAAGAAGTCTGGAGACCATTGTTTTGATCTTAACAATTATATGCATAGCCACCTCATCCTTTTGGTTGCTTGTTAGTAGCAAATAAACCAGATAAGTGAGCATGTGTAATAGTAGTTTGGATGTCAAGCATATGAAATTATACTTTCAAGAATACTCAGCAGCAATTATTGACAGTTAAGGATTATAGCATTTAACCAACAGAATTGTTCTTAAAGATAGCTATATGATTATGTCTTTCATTGCACAATTACTAAGGCTGAGCTATTGACAAAGAACAGAACAGAACAGAACAAAGTAATTGCATAAAACCTATAAGAGGCCTTGAATCTTTTTTTTTTTTAACAGTATTCCATTCATTTTTTTGTTTTTCTTTTCTTTTATTTCTTTTACATAATTGAAGGTTGAGGTACCTACTTATCGGACAGAAGCAAAAAAATAGATGAAGAAGAAGAAGAAGAAGGAATCATGTAGCTTTTAGGCCCGTTTGCTGAAGCAGAATTTTAATGCTCAAGATCACCATAGGCATTCTAAGAGTTATTCATTCTCGTGTTTCCTTTAATATATTATTAATTATCAATTAATAATGTTAAAAGTTATTCCTAAAGATCTTCTTAGCATTGAAGAAGAAGAAGAGGAAGAAGTAATCATGTAGCTCTTAAGCCCATTCCCTGAAACAGAAGTTTAATTTTCAAGATGACCATAGTCATTCTAGTTGTTATTCATTTTCATGTTTCCTTTGATCTTATTAATTATAAATGGATAATGTTAAAGGTTATCTGTAAATATCTTCTTAGCATTGGCATTTTTTAGTCATGAATTCATGCTCTCTTTGTAGGTTCAGCAGCAGTTACTGGTGGTCTCCTTCTGGCATGCCTTCTATCCTTTCTCTATTTATACCAGCATGAAAAACTTCCCAACTCAATCTTCTTTTGGAGGAGAAAATCAGATAATTCACAGCATATTAAAGCTTTTCTGGAGAGATATGGATCCCTTGCTCCAAAAAAATACAGGTATAAAGATGTGAAAAGGATCACCAGAAAATTTCATGAAAAATTAGGACAAGGTGGTTATGGCACTGTATTCAAAGGAAGTCTCATGGATGGTCGTTTGGTTGCTGTAAAGATCTTATCCGACTCCAAGGGTGATGGAGAGGAATTTATCAATGAGGTTGCAAGCATAGGTAGGACCTCTCATGTGAACATTGTTAGTCTGCTGGGCTTTAGTTCAGAGGGGTCCAAAAGAGCTCTTATTTATGAATACATGCCTAATGGGTCCCTAGATAAGTACATATACTCAGAGAAATCAATTCTTGGATTGGAGATATTATACCAAATAGCAATTGGCGTAGCCCAAGGTTTAGAATACCTTCATCGTGGGTGCAACACACGTATAGTACATTTTGATATTAAACCTCACAATATCCTCTTAGACCAGGAATTTTGTCCGAAGATATCTGATTTTGGGTTGGCTAAGTTATGCCCACCAAAAATTAGTATACTTTCCATGGCAGATCCTAGAGGAACGATCGGCTTTATTGCCCCAGAAGTCTTCTCAAGGAATTTTGGGGTTGTCTCCAGTAAATCAGATGTATATAGCTATGGAATGATGGTATTGGAAATGGTTGGTGGAAGAAAGAACCTAGATGTTGGAGCTGGGAAAACTAGTGAAATTTATTTTCCACATTGGATTTATAAGCATATTGAGCGAGATGGAAATTTGCAAGCTTACGGTGTAACAGCAGAAACTGAAGAAATTGCAAGAAAGATGATATTAGTTGGACTATGGTGCATACAAACACAGCCAGAAAGTCGACCTTCAATGAGCAAAGTGGTAGATATGTTGCAGGGAAGCCTAAGTGACTTACAAGTGCCCCCAGATCCGGTTCTATCTTCTCCTCAAGGATCACTGATTGATTCTTCAGCAGAAACAACTCACTGAATTTTTTGATACCCGTGGGAAGTATGAATTTTCTTTTGGTGTAGTAAACAACATATGATTAAACTGACAACCAAAAAATATGGAAGCTTAACTGAAATCATTTACTTTTATACTTTTACAGATGATTTATGTACATGCTTCCTTCAACTGTCATTCTTACAGCAATTAAGCATTGCATTCTCTCTGTGTTTTCTCAAAAAATAACTCTCTGCATGTGGGTCTGCAGACTTTAAACAACAAGCCAGTAATGCAAATTGATTGACAAAACAAGCAAGGATTACTAGGTCATGCATAGATGATGGTGAAAGAATGTATTTTGCTGTAGAACGTGATCTTTGTATGTTGCCAGGTGTTTAGCTACTGACAGAGATGAGAGAAGATATTTTTCTGCTAGAGGCCGTTGCACCAATTAAGTTTTCCTTTTCTTTTCTTTCTTTTCCCATTCAACAGACATTTAGGCTACATGCCAGTGATCATATAGCAAGTGCCAATTGCTTGTTCATGTCTTCAAATGTATATGATCAATTACTGTTCCTTTCTGTCCAAGAAATAATGTGAGAGTTCTATCATATTAGCCACTGCAATTGGGGAAGCAGAGAGACGAGCTTCTTAAAACCGTTGATAGTATTGTGGTAAACATATTGTGCAGCTGCAGGTGTAACTTTGCAAGCAGGCAAACAAAATAGTATGATTGGAAGACTCTGAGCTGATTCTGAATACATTTTGCCGGGGAAAATGTGTGGCATCATTTGTTGTTGTTATTTTGAATTTTCATTGCTCTAGAAAATGTCGTCATAATAAGATTTCTATAGCACCTGATCTATGACATATTTCTATGTCTTACATTGTGATAAAAAAGTTAAGCCGGTTTACGGACCAGAATTCTTGCCGACGGGGTCTTGTGAACTCATCAGTTGAGGCAGATATCAAGTCATGGGTCATTACATCTATGGCAACACTTCACTGGTGTGAGCCGTGGGGAGAATACGAGGTCAAGAAGTCAGCCTTGCTACTGAAACAAATAAATAAAGCAGCTAAATTTACCAAATGCCAAGTTACAGCGTATAATAAAACATAATAAAATCTTACCAACTTGACCCATCAGGTGCACATCCATGTTTCACAGTAAAAGATCATGACTATTTCATCATTTACATTTTGGTCACCGATCGATTCATCTTCCTAAAAAGAAGCTGCACCCGGGCAACAGTCTTATGTAAATCCTCCAATCCTTCAGGTCTTGGGAACTTCTTTGCTCTACCAAGAACAGGAGCAGTCACAACCACCTCTAGAGTCACCTAGCATCTCTTGCTGGTCATTCGCCTGGTTAGTATTTGGATGGTGGGCCTCTCTTTTTAACTACCCCTCTCAACAGGTCTTCTGCTCTGTTTCAGGATGTATCTCAAAGTTTCTGTCAATCATCTGTCTAAACTGTAGCCTCCTATAAATGTCCTCTTGTGCATAGCTCTGTAGATAACCGTTTCTAATAAAGTTGGGTGGCTTTTGCTTCCCTTTACCTCAAAAAGATAGCTCCAACAACGAATTTAATGTCACCTAATAGTTAACACTTGGCAATCCTCTCAACTTTGTTGCAATAACTGGTGTTCAAGCATCATATTCGGGTGCATGCGGGTGGAAACGCTCAGTATATCCATGAGAGCCGGACGTTCCTCTGCTAGAAATAACCCTAGATTGTGAAGATATTATTGTTGCCACTTTGTTACTCGGAGCACGATGCCCTTTGAGTTATTCAATCACGCGTCTCTAGTCCTCGGTCCCAACTTTCAAGTCAACGGTCAGTCATGCAATGCTGCCAAAAGGCCACTGTCTATCCGCATTCGTAAAAGAAATATATAATTATCTTTTGTAGTGTAGTAGTGCAGATCATCGTGTTGTTTCGTTTTTTTTTTTTTTTTTTTGAGAGAGAGAGAACGTGTTGTTCCTTATGGCTGCTACCTTTTATTCCCTGGTTTCCCCTTTCTTCATCTTCTTTGTTTTCCCCAATCTTTCTTGCTCATGCCCACCGGCTGCAGTGTTTCCATCATGCGGCAATGGTTCTATTGAAGTAAGGTTTCCTTTCTACACAAACACCACCAATCCTGAATGCAGAGGGCATCATATGGTCTTCTGTGATGGCTCCACACCTCTAATCCAATTTCATGGGTATGAGCGCTGGTACGTCTTGAAAACAATCGACTACACTCTTCGTTTCACCATAGTTCAAGACCAAGAGTTCGGCAATGGCTTGCGGATACCCGACTGCAATTTACGTTATGAATTTGATCCTCCAATTCCTCTATCCGAGAATTTGTTCCTTCCTCAGTTTGTCAGCCCGAACCAATCATTCTTCAATTGCGAGCTGAGTGGTTATAATTCTTCTGCCGACATCTTCGACGAAATCTATAATCGTAGTCTTTGCAAAGATTACCAGCTTCAATTTTCCGATAAATTAGAGGATGAAGGACCTGATCAAGCTGAGTGTTGGACCAGTCCTAACCCATTGTTTGAGTGGCAGCTTTCTTTCGGTGAAGATGGTGATGATCTCTCTCTAACATATGCTAGTTACTCGCATCAACGGGATGGGAATTTGGCTTGCTTCAAACATGACACTGGAACAGATTCCACGTGCCTATGCAACAACGAATGCGAAAGTAAATTTCTACAACCTTCTGTTTTTGTCAATTTTTTATGATGTTTTTAAGCATCTAGAATATCATGTCATGTAGTGGAATCTTTGCTTGCTGCTTGCTTCAGACAAACTAGTTCATTACTTTGGATCTGGTAGTTCGAGATTTATTATAATTGGCAGTTATGAAGATGTTTTTTTGAAAAAAAATGGAAGCTCCAGGACTTTATGAACCGTAAACAAGAACAAGGAAAACCCTCAAAGATAGTAATCTAACACGTCAGGAATTTCCTTTTTTTTTTTTTTTTTTATTGAAAGGGAGGCAAGATGAGCCACCCGTTTTTTATTAAACCAATAGAAAAAATTACATTAGAGCTCAGAGCAACGAAGGATCACAGGATTTAGGAGAAAAAACAGAGAACATAGGAAAAGTAAAAAACACAATCTTCCAAACCAACAGCGGCAGCTCAGCATGAATATCAAGCTGAAATATACAAGATGCTCTGTTCCAGAAATGACCTTGCCAACACTAACTAGCCATTGGTCAATTGCTATGAATCCAGGCCCTTAAGAGGCTGCTTCAGAGCCTCCTGTCTTTTGTTTCCCGAACTCTTTTTTTGTTTCCTTAACTCTAGCTCAATGTTTCTCCTTAAAAAAATTTCTTTATGACTTCAATCCTCCAATTCCTCTATCTGACACTCATCATTCATCAATATCTGTGCCACTACCAATCCTCGTTCAATTACAAGCTGAACAATTATGATTTCTCTGCCAACATCATTGATAAACTCTTTACCTGCACTCTGTGGAAAGATTAAAGTTAAGATAAACTAGAGAATGAAAGACACATCCTGCTGACTCGTTGGGCCCTTTAGAATCCCTTACTGTCTGCCAGTTACAACAAGTCAAACTTCACCTGAATTCTTCAAACATAGCACCATGGGAGCTTCCTAGTTCAAAAATATATTCTCAATTTTGCACCTTTATATTTCCTTCTCTGTTTTAATCTTTTTCCCCAAAGCATCTAAATGGTCACGCCTCATATGTTGGAGGTACTTCTACTTGCTTGCTTTAACCTATGTGATTAATTTACGAAGTTCTAGATAGAAGTTAGAAGTTCATCTAAGTGGCACAGTTGATAGAAGTTTTTGGATTTTGCTAATAGAAAGATGTGAGTCTGAAGTTGAGACATAATAATGGGACTGTAAATATCTTCCCCCAATAATGGGGAAAACAAAAAAAGAACGATGAGACTGTAAATGAGCACTAATATGTTTCTGTGACTTTTAAGATATGATTCTACTTTCTATTATTTTAGTTATGTACTGATACTTGTTGGCTGGTATTTTGAAGCTGGAGAAAAGGGGAATCTGAAGAGGAAGCTTCTGATAGGTAACAAGAATTCCTCTCTGACCCGGTCACTGTCTTTTCAGATGGCTCTGTCTATAATGTTTCTGTTAACAATTTTTAGGATGTATAAAGTAATAGTTTAAACTCTGGTTGTACATATCCTTTTTCAATTGAATAAAGTTGCTGGTGACTAATGTGGCACTCAGCCCATAAGTCTCCATTGTCCTCTGAAAAAAAAAACAGTGAGAGAAATAGTTCCATTAGTACTTTGGTCTACACTCACGGTGCAAACGATCTGAGCCTGAGTATTAGACTACTTTGCTTGACTTGACTTGGCTCGATATATTAGAACAACTGCTCAAACTCTTTGCTTGAGCTTGAGTCGAGCTTCACATTAAGTGCTCAAGCTCAGCTCAGCTAAACTATGAGCCAAGTCTAGCTGAGCTTTCCCAACTGATGTTCAGGTTCAACTCATTTACAGGGCCAGCTCTAAAGAAAGTTTGAGCTTGGCTCATTTTCAAACTGAGCTGATCTCGAGCGGCCCAAGATGGGTCACAAATGAGCAGCTTGGTTTTTTGTTTGCCGCCCTATAAACACCGTATTAAAATGTGTTTGGACAAAATGTATGTAGGTATGCAAATACAAGGGTGGCCACTGTTATTGGACTAGATTATATTTTTGGCCACCCTTGCAGCACCTAAAGGCTTTTCATAAGCTTACTGACAACCTTATTGCTACTGTCTATTACATTCATTGTCTTGGCACCCTTGTTGTTCTCTCAATGAAAGGCGCCCAGGTGGGTAAACTACTCTCCCCCTAGCAATTAAAAATATAAAAAGGAGACCTCTAGTTTTTGTTTCATATTTAAAGATATAGTGCGCCACTCGTGTTGCTCCTAAATTCTTCTTGCCAACGTGGCTGGAGGGGATTTGTGTCGTAACAGGGTTGTGTGATTTTAAAGGGGTCAGCCAAAAATTGTCACGCCTCGAACCCAACATCTGGGTCGGATACGTGATGACCGCATACTCCTTAGAGCAAGCCCTAAAGAATATGCAAGGCCAAATTAAATCATTACAACTTTATCAACCATAATATTTAATTTCAATAATAATTTATAAAACTTGCATAATTACAATTAACATTCCTTCAATCCTCTGATCAGGTATCAACGGTACTCTATCTATGCATCTGCTCACTCACAAATCCATACCATAGTCAACCATGGACATCTTGTAACTCTGAGAAGAAAAAGAAAATAAAGAGGTGTGAGCTTTACAGCCCAGTAAAAATTCTCATATCACACCAATATAATAATATAATCTGAAAATAATGATAGGCAATAACACGTAAAAATCGATGTTCACTGTCCAGAATACTGCAAATATTTATAGATTATCTGTTTTATCAAAAAAGATGCATCATCATATGTTAAATAAGTGAAACAATTTTATTCAACGATTGTTTCATGTCTTATCTTTCTATTTTCTTCTATTATCACATCATCTTTAATCCTTTCTTTTTGGCTTTAGCTTTAGCTTTGGCTTTGGCTTTGGCTTTGGCTTTGGCTTTGGCTTTGGACTACCAGGATCATGCGACGATCTTTTATTCGGATCGATTTCTGTGATCTTCCTCGGATCGAAATATTCATGATCTTTCTCGGATCAAAGTGGCCATGATCTTTCTCGGATCAAATCATTCATGATCTTTCTCGGATCAGATTCTTCATGATCTTTCTCGGATCTTATTCTTCCACACATAAGCCTGTAGGGGCTGTCCCAGGCATAAGCTCCTGGCAAGCTATTCCACATGACAAGGCCAGTCCAAACCATATTTCTCTTTCTTTTTATTTTCATAAAATTATGATATTTAACTTCATTAATCAATTCATCTTTTGCAGTGTAATAAATATGTCATACACATAATCATGCCATCAATCGCTGATACATATGTATTGATATAACATACTCATGCTCAAAATCACATAAATAAATAACAGTGTCTCAGATATAACAAATTCATCGATCTCAAATCCAACGTTGCAAAATCAAGGAGATAAAACCAACGATAAAATAACATATATAATGATGATCATGTACAGAGATTCTTACCTTTACCGGTGACTGATCCAAGCACAAAAATCAATATTCTTCTTTGATTTATGAATTCTTTAACAAAATATTCCACTCAATATCATTTGCAAACAATCATCTCTTCATAACCCTGATCAAGTATAAAGATCATATATGGAGAAAATTATCGATAATCGATCCTAATAACACAGATTGAGGACCTCTCTTAGGATTAATCAAAATTAGGATTTATCTAAGTATCTAGATCCTCCACTGATCCATAAGACTTCTAGAGAGAAAAAATCCATGAAGAAAGAGAAAATTCTAGAGAGAGAAAGTAGAGAGAGAAAATGGAGAGAGAAATCTTCGTATCCTTCAGATGAGGCAGTCAAGGTCGGGATCATCAGAGGTCCTATCAGGGTGACTTAACATAAATCAAGTGTTACAAATTTTAAATAGAATCGGACTGGGATCAGATCTACTGCACGAATTTCGGAGCAATCTCAAATCATCATATTTTTATTTCAAATTTATCCTACGGTCTGTGATGTAATCAGAGAGAGAGTAGAAAGATTCTAGAGAGATAAAATTCACAAAAAGAGAGAAAGATCTAGAGAGAGAAAATAGAGAGAGAAAATGTAGAGAGAGAAACTGGAGAGAGAAGGTAGAGAGAGGAGAGAGAAATTTTTTTTTCTCTTCTTCTTCTTCTTATTTTATTTTTTTTTCTTTCTCTTTTTCCTTTTTTTTCTTTTCTTTTTCTTTTTTTTTCCTTTTTCTTTTCTTTTTCTTTTTCCTTTTTCTTTTCTTTTCTTTTCTTCTTCTTCTTCCTTCTTCCTTCTTCTTTTCTTCTCTTTTCCCGTGGGTTCCTTTGGGCCAAAACAGGGACCGTGAGGTCCCCTTGTTGGTTGGCCGGGCTCCGACGAGGGGGGGCGACATCCACTCGACGGCGACAAAGCAAGGTCGGTCGGCGGCGAGATTTGGCCAGCGAGCCGAAGGGTTTTCGAAAAAAACAGAGGACCGTCCCTATTTTTTTTTATTTTCCGGTCGTTGGCCGGTCACCGACGGCCAAAACTTTCAGGGAAGGAAGAGTGAGAGATGAGGGTCCGATCTCGGGGATGGAACGCCGCAACCGGCGGTGCCGGTGGCCGGAAAAGAGAGGGAAGAGTCCGGCCGAAACAGAGCAAAAACAGGGGTCATCTTATTCTTGGATTTTCCGGCGATCCTGACGGCCGGCGAGGAGTTTAAAAATATGGGAAGAAAGAGAAGAGGGAGAGGAAGAAAGATTGAATCCTTACCTGAACTCCGGGGCTTCTTTGACCTTCAATTTCCGGCGAACACGAGAAGAGGCTGCCGCGGCTTCTTCGGAGAAAAGAAGAGAAATCGGGCTCGAAGATCACCGGTGGAGGATCTTGAGAGAGGGAGAGGCTTATTTATAGGGGATACTAGAGTTCTAAAAGGCCTAGAGTTCTTCTCCGATCGGGATTCATCGGAGAAGAAGACTCCTTTCGGGAGTCCTCCTTCCGTCCTTTTTTTTTTATCTGAGTTATTACATTCTCACCTCCTTAAAATAATTTCGTCCTCAAAATTAAGTTATGTTGTTCTAGATACCTATTTCAAAGTATACATTCTTCATGTCATTCTCAAGCTTACAATAATATCTTATATATTATTTATTTCTCGTGATCTTGTTATAACAAAAATTATTTGAAATTTCAAACTCATCCCTTCTTATTGATTTCTCAACTTTTTCGAAGAACCGTAACATTTTAGACTTATATTAATATACCACCATTATTTATCTAATACATTTCACTCGAAATTCATAATTATCTCAGACTACCCTTGATAGAAAATAAATAAAGGTCAAACATCGATCACTCTTCACAATCATCGATTTCTTTCTTCACTTGATCTTCCAACAAATTTTATATATAGACTCTCATTTTAAAAAAATCTCAATCTTCTATATCAGTTTAAGTAACAATATTAAATTTTTTTTAACAACATGAGATCTATATTAGGACTTTCTAAGTTTGAACTAATACCAGAATTATCAAGCTGTTAATAAACTTGAGATATCTAAAATTTCTTGGCATTATCTACAATGAAACAACTTACTGACAAAAATTATCAGGCTATGATGATCAGATTAGATCAAAATTTATAGCATCCTTTCATTATCAATAAAATCCTTCCTTATTTGCAACTAATGTATTTCATCATAATATCTTTTGATTTTAAAGATTAATATTTCTAATCAATTTAATCTACCACGTTTTTGCTGCATACTCTGATCTTAATTTATCAAATTATATAAGTCTATCAAAGATAAAAATATCCTCATATGTTAGATCAATCCAGGATAGATCTAACCTTCAAATTTTATATAAGACTTAGGGCAAAATTTTAAGTTTCTTTATCTTTACTACCTTCAGGTATAGCATATAAAAATTAAATCTTGATCCACTTTCTATGTTTGAAATCATTGCATAAGTTTCATCACTCTTCAAAAATCCGACATGTCTAGAATTAATTGGAGTTAATCTTAAATTTACCTTACAATCATTTAGATAATTTTTAAATTAATCTTTTTTTTTAAAAGAATTAATTCTAACTTGACAACTAAAAGAACTCAAGCCAACATCCTTTTGAGTAGAATCAACTTGATTATTTCTTATAGAGCTCTCTTCATCACAATCCTTAATATTAATCGATAAATCCATAGAAAATCTTGTCCCTTGTATAAGTCATTCAAAATAGCAAGATGTCTTAGTTCAATTTAAAAAATATATCTAAATTTTGACTTGAATAATTAATATACTTCACCATCTTCAATAATCACAAAAAAAATGTAATCCAAAGATAGTAATATGAATTATTAAAAAGATTTCATCATAACCTGTATATCATTCTCTGACACAATAAATTTTCTTCTTTAATTTAACAATAATATCAAAATACTTTTGAACCACTTAGAAGAGTAAGCTTTTGACTTGAAATTCAATGCAACTTGAAAGATCAAGGAATCATATTCAGAATATGATATTTTGAGTAACCAAAAATTTCACCAAGATGTATATCTCATATTCTCATAATAAAATATAAGTATATATATATATATATATATTTTTTTATCTAAGATTGGGTTTCATATATGACCTCTTATAGGTTCAGTGTTCAAAAATATTTCTCTCTCGTATGATGAAATTTCTTCTTAGACCATATCCTAACTTCCTTCTGGTAATTTAAAATTGTAATGCTCAGATAATTAATATCAAAATCAGAAAAAGTTATAATGATTTCCTTCCATATAAGTTTAGCATTCCAAAATCATCGAGTATACTCAACATAACATATCAATACCTCCCACTTCATTTCAAGGTCAACTCTTTTCATACTTAGGTCAACCTTACTAATTGAAATCTAAGATATAACTCGTCAATTCTATTATAGATATCACATGCCACTTATGCATAAATTTTATCTTAATATCTATTGATTCGAAATCTAAATATTGAATCTTCTCTTTTATATCTATCATGTTCCTCATGATCATAAACTAAGTTCAGATATCACTAGAATTACAATTCTGAATAATTATAATCTTAAACTCAAATACCACTTAAATCATATTTTCTAGTGATCATAACCTAAACTCTAAAATCATCTATCATACCTTTAATGATCAAAATCTTAAACTCCGATATTATCAATCATACTCTAGTGATTATAATCCCAAAGTTTTGATATCACTTATATGACAATCCCTAGTGACCTTAAACTTGGGCTCTAGTACTGTTCTGTCATATCCTAATCACTTGTATCATTGTCTCCAAATGAACATAACCTAAGCTCTAAGCTCAGATATCACTCTGTCACATCCTATTGATCTTACATAAAGTTTTGATATCACTTCATAATCTTAGTGATCTTAAACCTAAGCTCTGATATTATTCTATCACATCCTAATTATTTATATCGTAATCTCCAATGATCATAACCTAAGCTCTATTATTACTCTGTAATATTTAAATCACATATATTATAATCCTTAATGATCATAACTTGAGCTCTGATACCATTCTGTCACGCCCCGAACCCAACACCCGGGTCAGATACGTGATGGCCGCACACTCCTTAGAGCAAGCCCTAAAGAATATGCAAGGCCAAATTAAATCATTACAACCTTATCAACCATAATATTTAATTTCAATAATAATTCATAAAACTTGCATAATTACAATTAACATTCCTTCAATCCTCTGATCAGGTATCAACGGTACTCTATCTATGCATCCGCTCACTCACAAATCCATACCATAGTCAACCATGGACATCTTGTAACTCTGAGAAGAAAAAGAAAATAAAGGGGTGTGAGCTTTACAGCCCAGTAAGAATTCTCATATCACACCAATATAATAATATAATCTGAAAATAATGATAGGCAATAACACGTAAAAGTCGATGTTCACTGTCCAGAATACTGCAAACATTTATAGATTATCTGTTTTATCAAAAGAGATGCATCATCATATGTTAAATAAGTGAAACAATTTTATTCAACGATTGTTTCATGTCTTATCTTTCTATTTTCTTCTATTATCACATCATCTTTAATCCTTTCTTTTTGGCTTTAGCTTTAGCTTTGGCTTTGGCTTTGGCTTTGGACTACCAGGATCATGCGACGATCTTTTATTCGGATCGATTTCTGTGATCTTCCTCGGATCGAAATATTCATGATCTTTCTCGGATCAAAGTGGCCATGATCTTTCTCGGATCAAATTATTCATGATCTTTCTCGGATCAGATTCTTCATGATCTTTCTCGGATCATATTCTTTCACACATAAGCCTGTGGGGGCTGTCCCAGGCATAAGCTCCTGGCTAGCTATTCCACATGACAAGTTCAGTCCAAACCATATTTCTCTTTCTTTTTATTTTCATAAAATTATGATATTTAACTTCATTAATCAATTCATCTTTTGCAGTGTAATAAATATGTCATACACATAATCATGCCATCAATCGCTGATACATATGTATTGATATAACATACTCATGCTCAAAATCACATAAATAAATAACAGTATCTCAGATATAACAAATTCATCGATCTCAAATCCAACGTTGCAAAATCAAGGAGATAAAACCAACGATAAAATAACATATATAATGATGATTATGTACAGAGATTCTTACCTTTACCGGTGACTAATCCAAGCACAAAAATCAATATTCTTCTTTGATTTATGAATTCTTTAACAAAATATTCCACTCGATATCATTTGCAAACAATCATCTCTTCATAACCCTGATCAAGTATAAAGATCATATATGGAGAAAATTATCGATAATCGATCCTAATAACACAGATTGAGGACCTCTCTTAGGATTAATCAAAATTAGGATTTATCTAAGTATCTAGATCCTCCACTGATCCATAAGACTTCTAGAGAGAAAAAATCCATGAAGAAAGAGAAAATTCTAAAGAGAGAAAGTAGAGAGAGAAAATGGAGAGAGAAATCTTCGTATCCTTCAGATGAGGCAGTCATGGTCGGGATCATCAGAGGTCCTATCAGGGTGACTTAACATAAATCAAGTGTTACAAATTTCAAATAGAATCGGACTGGGATCAGATCTACTGCACGAATTTCGGAGCAATCTCAAATCATCATATTTTTATTTCAAATTTATCCTAGGATCTGTGATGTAATCAGAGAGAGAGTAGAAAGATTCTAGAGAGATAAAATCCACAAAAAGAGAGAAAGATCTAGAGAGAGAAAATAGAGAGAAAAAATATAGAGAGAGAAACTGGAGAGAGAAGGTAGAGAGAGGAGAGAGAAATTTTTTTTTTCTCTTCTTCTTCTTCTTATTTTATTTTTATTTTTTTTCTTTCTCTTTTTCCTTTTTTTTCTTTTCTTTTTCTTTTTTTTTTTTCCTTTTTCTTTTCTTTTTCTTTTTCCTTTTTCTTTTCTTTTCTTTTCTTCTTCTTCTTCCTTCTTCCTTCTTCTTTTCTTCTCTTTTCCCATGGGTTCCTTTGGGCCAAAACAGGGGACCGTGAGGTCCCCTTGTTGGTTGGCCGGGCTCCGACGAGGGGGGGCGACATCCACTCGACGGCGACAAAGCAAGGCCGATCGGCGACGAGATTTGGCCAGCGAGCCGAAGGGTTTTCAAAAAAAATAGAGGACCGTCCCTATTTTTTTTTTTATTTTTCGGTCGTTGGCCGGTCACCGATGGCCAAAACTTTCAGGGAAGGAAGAGTAAGAGACGAGGGTCCGATCTCGGGGATGGAACGCCGCAACCGACGGTGCCGGTGGCCGAAAAAGAGAGGGAAGAGTCCGGCCGAAACAGAGCAAAAATAGGGGTCATCTTATTCTTGGATTTTTCGGCGATCCTGACGGCTGGCGAGGAGTTTAAAAACATGGGAAGAAAGAGAAGAGGGAGAGGAAGAAAGATTGAATCCTTACCTGAACTCCGGGGCTTCTTTGACCTTCAATTTCCGGCGAACACGAGAAGAGGCTGCCGCGGCTTCTTCGGAGAAAAGAAGAGAAATCGGGCTCGAAGATCACCGGTGGAGGATCTTGAGAGAGGGAGAGGCTTATTTATAGGGGATACTAGAGTTCTAAAAGGCCTAGAGTTCTTCTCCGATCGGGATTCATCGGAGAAGAAGACTCCTTTCGGGAGTCCTCCTTCCGTCCTTTTTTTTTTTATCTGAGTTATTACATTCTCACCTCCTTAAAATAATTCCGTCCTCGAAATTAAGTTATGTTGTTCTAGATACCTATTTCAAAGTATACATTCTTCATGTCATTCTCAAGCTTACAATAATATCTTATATATTATTTATTTCTCGTGATCTTGTTATAACAAAAATTATTTAAAATTTCAAACTCATCCCTTCTTATTGATTTCTCAACTTTTTCAAAGAACCGTAACATTTTAGACTTGTATTAATATACCACCATTATTTATCTAATACATTTCACTCGAAATTCATAATTATCTCAGACTACCCTTGATAGAAAATAAATAAAGGTCAAACATCGATCACTCTTCACAATCATCGATTTCTTTCTTCACTTGATCTTCCAACAAATTTTATATATAGACTCTCATTTTAAAAAAATCTCAATCTTCTATATCAGTTTAAGTAACAATATTAAAAAAAATTTAACAATATGAGATCTATATTAGGACTTTCTAAGTTTGAACTAATACCAGAATTATCAAGCTGTTAATAAACTTGAGATATCTAAAATTTCTTGGCATTATCTACAATGAAACAACTTACTGACAAAAATTATCAGGCTATGATGATCAGATTAGATCAAAATTTATAGCATCCTTTCATTATCAATAAAATCCTTCCTTATTTGCAACTAATGTATTTCATCATAATATCTTTTGATTTTAAAGATTAATATTTCTAATCAATTTAATCTACCACGCTTTTGCTGCATACTCTGATCTTAATTTATCAAATTATATAAGTCTATCAAAGATAAAAATATCCTCATATGTTAGATCATTCCAGGATAGATCTAACCTTCAAATTTCATATAAGACTTAGGGCAAAATTTTAAGTTTCTTTATCTTTACTACCTTCGGGTATAGCATATAAAAATTAAATCTTGATCCACTTTCTATGTTTGAAATCATTGCATAAGTTTCATCACTCTTCAAAAATCCGACATATCTAGAATTAATTGGAGTTAATCTTAAATTTACCTTACAATCATTTAGATAATTTTTAAATCAATCTTTTTTTTTAAAAGAATTAATTCTAACTTGACAACTAAAAGAACTCAAGCCAACATCCTTTTGAGTAGAATCAACTTGATTATTTCTTATAGAGCTCTCTTCATCACAACCCTTAATATTAATCGATAAATCCATAGAAAATCTTGTCCCTTGTATAAGTCATTCAAAATAGCAAGATGTCTTAGTTCAATTTAAAAAATATATCTAAACTTTGACTTGAATAATTAATATACTTCACCATCTTCAATAATCACAAAAAAAATGTAATCCAAAGATAGTAATATGAATTATTAAAAAGATTTCATCATAACCTGTATATCATTCTCTGACACAATAAATTTTTTTCTTTAATTTAACAATAATATCAAAATACTTTTGAACCACTTAGAAGAGTAAGCTTTTGACTTGAAATTCAATGCAACTTGAAAGATCAAGGAATCATATTCAGAATATGATATTTTGAGTAACCAAAAATTTTACCAAGATGTATATCTCATATTCTCATAATAAAATTTAAGTATATATATATATTTTTTTTTTTTCATCTAAGATTGGGTTTCATATATGACCTCTTATAGGTTCAGTGTTCAAAAATATTTCTCTCTCGTATGATAAAATTTCTTCTTAGACCATATCCTAACTTCCTTCTGGTAATTTAAAATTGTAATGCTCAGATAATTAATATCAAAATCAGAAAAAGTTATCATGATTTCCTTCCATATAAGTTTAGCATTTCAAAATCATCGAGTATACTCAACATAACATATCAATACCTCCCACTTCATTTCAAGATCAACTCTTTTCATACTTAGGTCAACCTTACTAATTGAAATCTAAGATATAACTCGTCAATTCTATTATAGATATCACATGCCACTTATGCATAAATTTTATCTTAATATCTATTGATTCGAAATCTAAATATTGAATCTTCTCTTTTATATCTATCATGTTCCTCATGATCATAAACTAAGTTCAGATATCACTAGAATTACAATTCTGAATAATTATAATCTTAAACTCAAATACCACTTAAATCATATTTCCTAGTGATCATAACCTAAACTCTAATATCATCTATCATACCTTTAATGATCAAAATCTTAAACTCCGATATTATCAATCATACTCTAGTGATTATAATCCCAAAGTTTTGATATCACTTATATGACAATCCCTAGTGACCTTAAACTTGGGCTCTAGTACTGTTCTGTCATATCCTAATCACTTGTATCATTGTCTCCAAATGAACATAACCTAAGCTCTAAGCTCAGATATCACTCTGTCACATCCTATTGATCTTACATAAAGTTTTGATATCATTTCATAATCTTAGTGATCTTAAACCTAAGCTCTGATATTATTCTATTATATCCTAATTATTTATATCGTAATCTCCAATGATCATAACCTAAGCTCTATTATTACTCTGTAATATTTAAATCACTTATATTATAATCCTTAATGATCATAACCTGAGCTCTGATACCATTCTATCACGCCCCGAACCCAACACTCGGGTCGGATACGTGATGGCCGCACACTCCTTAGAGCAAGCCCTAAAGAATATGCAAGGCCAAATTAAATCATTACAACCTTATCAACCATAATATTTAATTTCAATAATAATTCATAAAACTTGCATAATTACAATTAACATTCCTTCAATCCTCTGATCAGGTATCAACGGTACTCTATCTATGCATCCGCTCACTCACAAATCCATACCATAGTCAACCATGGACATCTTGTAACTCTGAGAAGAAAAAGAAAATAAAGGGGTGTGAGCTTTACAGCCCAGTAAGAATTCTCATATCACACCAATATAATAATATAATCTGAAAATAATGATAGGCAATAACACGTAAAAGTCGATGTTCACTGTCCAGAATACTGCAAACATTTATAGATTATCTGTTTTATCAAAAGAGATGCATCATCATATGTTAAATAAGTGAAATAATTTTATTCAACGATTGTTTCATGTCTTATCTTTCTATTTTCTTCTATTATCACATCATCTTTAATCCTTTCTTTTTGGCTTTAGCTTTAGCTTTAGCTTTGGCTTTGGCTTTGGCTTTGGACTACCAGGATCATGCGACGATCTTTTATTCGGATCGATTTCTGTGATCTTCCTCAGATCGAAATATTCATGATCTTTCTCGGATCAAAGTGGCCATGATCTTTCTCGGATCAAATCATTCATGATCTTTCTCGGATCAGATTCTTCATGATCTTTCTCGGATCATATTCTTCCACACATAAGCCTGTGGGGGCTGTCCCAAGCATAAGCTCCTGGCAAGCTATTCCACATGACAAGGCCAGTCCAAACCATATTTCTCTTTCTTTTTATTTTCATAAAATTATGATATTTAACTTCATTAATCAATTCATCTTTTGCAGTGTAATAAATATGTCATACACATAATCATGCCATCAATCACTGATACATATGTATTGATATAACATACTCATGCTCAAAATCACATAAATAAATAACAGTGTCTCAGATATAACAAATTCATCGATCTCAAATCCAACATTGCAAAATCAAGGAGATAAAACCAACGATAAAATAACATATATAATGATGATCATGTTCAGAGATTCTTACCTTTACCGGTGACTGATCCAAGCACAAAAATCAATATTCTTCTTTGATTTATGAATTCTTTAACAAAATATTCCACTCGATATCATTTGCAAACAATCATCTCTTCATAACCCTGATCAAGTATAAAGATCATATATGGAGAAAATTATCGATAATCGATCCTAATAACACAGATTGAGGACCTCTCTTAGGATTAATCAAAATTAGGATTTATCTAAGTATCTAGATCCTCCACTGATCCATAAGACTTCTAGAGAGAAAAAATCCATGAAGAAAGAGAAAATTCTAGAGAGAGAAAGTAGAGAGAGAAAATGGAGAGAGAAATCTTCGTATCCTTCAGATGAGGCAGTCATGGTCGGGATCATCAGAGGTCCTATCAGGATGAATTAACATAAATCAAGTGTTACAAATTTCAAATAGAATCGGATTGGGATCAGATCTACTGCGCGAATTTCGGAGCAATCTCAAATCATCATATTTTTATTTCAAATTTATCCTAGGGTCTGTGATGTAATCAGAGAGAGAGTAGAAAGATTCTAGAGAGATAAAATCCACAAAAAGAGAGAAAGATCTAGAGAGAGAAAATAGAGAGAGAAAATGTAGAGAGAGAAGGTAGAGAGAGGAGAGAGAAATTTTTTTTTCTCTTCTTCTTCTTCTTATTTTATTATTTTTTTTTTTTCTTTCTCTTTTTCCTTTTTTTTTCTTTTCTTTTTCTTTTTTTTTTCCTTTTTCTTTTCTTTTTCTTTTTCCTTTTTCTTTTCTTTTCTTTTCTTCTTCTTCTTCCTTCTTCCTTCTTCTTTTCTTCTCTTTTCCCGTGGGTTCCTTTGGGCCAAAACAGGGGACCGTGAGGTCCCCTTGTTGGTTGGCCGGGCTCCGACGAGGGGTGGCGACATCCACTCGACGGCGACAAAGCAAGGCCGGTCGGCGGCGAGATTTGGCCAGCGAGCCGAAGGGTTTTCGAAAAAAACAGAGGACCGTCCCCATTTTTTTTTATTTTCCGGTCGTTGGCCGGTCACCGACGGCCAAAACTTTCAGGGAAGGAAGAGTGAGAGACGAGGGTCCGATCTCGGGGATGGAACACCGCAACCGGCGGTGCCGGTGGCCGGAAAAAAGAGGGAAGAGTCCGGCCGAAACAGAGCAAAAACAGGGGTCATCTTATTCTTGGATTTTCCGGCGATCCTGACGGCCGGCGAGGAGTTTAAAAACATGGGAAGAAAGAGAAGAGGGAGAGGAAGAAAGATTGAATCCTTACCTAAACTCCGGGGCTTCTTTGACCTTCAATTTCCAGCGAACACGAGAAGAGGCTGCCGTGGCTTCTTCGGAGAAAAGAAGAGAAATCGGGCTCGAAGATCACCGGTGGAGGGTCTTGAGAGAGGGAGAGGCTTATTTATAGGGGATACTAGAGTTCTAAAAGGCCTAGAGTTCTTCTCCGATCGGGATTCATCAGAGAAGAAGACTCCTTTCGGGAGTCCTCCTTCCGTCCTTTTTTTTTTTTTTTTTTTTATCTGAGTTATTACAAAAATCATGGTGTGCCACACTAGCCGCTTAGTACCATAGTGGCAGTAGGAGTGGAGTTATGGTATGGGTATGGTGCCACCCCTAGCTTCCTTAAAACTCTCTTTCGATACTAAATAAACTTTCTTAACCGCTTTGGATTATCCTTCTGAGGAAAGTCCTTTTTGCATCTCTTCTCTCTTCCTGAAGTTAGGTGGAGCTCTGCTCTCTCTCTCTCTCTCTCTCTTTGATGTAAGCTCAGCTCCTTTTCTCAAGAGGGAAAACAGAAACTACGGTGCCATACCATTTTCGACAGTAACTTTAATTGGGGCTATCTGTTTCTATTAATGTTCTCAATTCTGCTATTGGCAATTAAATAGCTTTTAAGTTGGCTGACCTATTAGGTTCCTCATATTTATATTTCCGGGTGGCATGAATGATCGATACATCCATGAATGGTCAATGACACATTATGAAAGAACTATTGAAGAGGGAGTTCTATTTAATCATCCATTCACAAACCAGATGAGTGGAAGAACAGTGACTATAACTAAAATATTAGTTGAACCTGTCGGTGTTCTTATTGAAAAAAAAGCTGCACATGAAAACTTCCCGAATGAGCATTAGCAATTTGTCAACAAAAAATATTGGATGATAGAATATGGATAATTCGAGTTTCCAGAGAGGGATCACGCTACTGCATCTGGTTTTAAATTGAAAGGTTTTTATTGGAAAATATACGAAGATATATCAAACATCTGCGGTGCCAGTGATTGTTTCCAACGAACTCAACCAATCAATGATCAACATTCACCTAATATTGATTAGTTCCAACGCAAAAAACATGATGTTGGGCTTCATACATTCGAAATTCTGGGCAAAAAGGGATGATAACTCAGACAAGGATGTTAGATATGCTCAACTAATGAGGAAATAGTTGACCATCTTCTCATTGCTTGCCTCTACATTACAGAAGTCTGGAGACCATTGTTTTGATCTTAAAAATGATAGCCATAGCCACCTCGTCCTTTTGGCCGGTTGTTAGTAGCAAATAAACAAGATTAACTGATCATGGGTGATAGTAGGTTGGATGTCAAGCATATGAAATTATACTTCCAAGAATACTCAGCAGCAACTATTGACGGTTTTGGATTATAGCATTAATTAACCAACAGAATTGTACTTAAAGATAGCTATATGATTAGAACAGAGCAGAACAAAGTAATTTGCATAAAAACTAGAGGACGCCTTGATTCTTTTTTTTTTAACAATATTCAATTTGTTTCTTTTCTTTCTTTTTCAAAATTGAAGGTTGAGGCACCTACTTATTAGACAGAGTGAAAAAATAGATGAAGAAGAAGAAGTAATCATGTAGCTCTTAAGCCCATTCCCTGAAGCAGAATTTTGATGTTCAAGATCACCATAGGCATTCTGAAAGTTATTCATTCTCATGTTTCCTTTAATTTTATTAATTATAAATTGATAATGTTAAAGGTTATTCTGAAAGATCTTCTTAATATTGAAGAAGAGGAAGAAGAAGTAATCATGTAGCTCTTAAGCCCATTCCCTGAAGCAGAAGTTTAATTTTCAAGATGACCATAGGCATTCTAGTGGTTATTCATTTTCATGTTTCCTTTAATCCTATTAATTATAAATTGATAATGTTAAAGGTTATTTGTAAATATCTTCTTAGCATTGGCATTTTTAAGTCATGAATTCATGCTCTCTTTGTAGGTTCAGCAGCAGTTACTGGTGGTCTTCTTCTGGCATGCCTTCTATCCTTTCTCTATTTATACCAGCATGAAAAACTTCCCAACTCAATCTTCTTTTGGAGGAAAAAATCGAATAATTCACAGAATATTAAAGCTTTTCTGGAGGGATATGGATCCCTTGCTCCCAAAAAATACAGTTATAAAGATGTGAAAAGGATCACCAGAAAATTTCGTGAAAAATTAGGACAAGGTGGTTATGGCACTGTATTCAAAGGAAGCTTCATGGATGGTCGTTTGGTTGCTGTAAAGATCTTATCCGACTCCAAGGGTGATGGAGAGGAATTTATCAATGAGGTTGCAAGCATCGGTAGGACCTCTCATGTTAACATTGTTAGGCTGCTGGGCTTTTGTTCAGAGGGGTCCCAAAGAGCTCTTATTTATGAATACATGCCTAATGGTTCCCTAGATAAGTACATATATTCAGAGACATCAATTCTTGGATTGGAGATATTATACCAAATAGCAATTGGTGTAGCCCAAGGTTTAGAATACCTCCATCGTGGGTGCAACACACGTATAGTACATTTCGATATTAAACCTCACAATATCCTACTAGACCAGGAATTTTGTCCGAAGATATCTGATTTTGGGTTGGCTAAGTTATGCCCGCCAAAAATTAGTATACTTTCCATGGCAGATCCCAGAGGAACAATCGGCTTTATTGCCCCAGAAGTCTTCTCAAGAAATTTTGGCGTTGTCTCTAGTAAATCTGATGTATATAGCTATGGAATGATGGTATTGGAAATGGTTGGTGGAAGAAAGAACCTAGATGTTGGAGCTGGGAAAACTAGTGAAATTTATTTTCCACATTGGATTTATAAGCATATCGAGCGAGATGGAGATTTGCATGCTTATGGTGCAACGGTGGAAACTGAAGAAATTGTAAGAAAGATGATATTAGTTGGACTATGGTGCATACAAACAAAGCCAGAAACCCGACCTTCAATGAGCAAGGTGGTAGATATGTTGCAGGGAAGCCTAAGTGACTTACAAATGCCTCCAACTCCGGTTCTAACCTCTCCTCAAGTACTATCTTCTCCTCAAGGATTACTGATTGATTCATCAGCAGAAACGACTCCCTGAGTTTTTTGATACCTGTGGGAAGTATGAATTTTCTTTGGGTGTAGCAAACAACATATGATTCGACTTACAATAAAAAAAATATGGAAGGTTGACTGAAATCATTCACTTTTATACTTTTAGAGATTGTTTATTTATGTACTTCCTTCAACTGTCATTCTTACAGTAATTAAGCATTGCATTCTCTCCGTGCTTTCTCAAAAAATAACTCTCTGCATGTGGGTATGCAGACTTTAAATAACAAACCAGCAATGCAAATTGATTGACAAAACAAGCAAGGATTACTTGGTCATGCATAGATTGTGGTGAAAGTATGTATTTTGCTGTAGAGCGTGATCTTTGTATGTTACCAAGTGTTTAGATACTGACAGAGAAATGGGAGAAGATATTTTTCTGATACAGTCCGTGCACCAATTAAGTTTTCTTTTTCTTTTGTTTCTTTTCGCATTCAACAGACATTTAGGCTACATGCCAGTGATCACATGGCAAGTGCCAATTGCATGTTCATGTGTTCAAATGTACGTGATCAATTACTGCTCCTTTTCTTCCCAAGAAATAAGGTGAGAGTTCTATCACATTAGCCACTGCAACGGGGGAAGCAGAGAGACGAGCTTCTTAAAACCGTGTGGCAGTAAACATATTGTGCAGTTGCAGGTGTAACTTTGCAAGCACACAAATAAAATAGTCGGATTGGAAGACTCTGAGCTGATTCTGAATGTATTTTTCCAGGGAAAATGTGTGGTATCATTTGTTGTTGTTATTTTGAATTTTGATTGCTCTATAAAATGTCGTAATGAGATTTCTATAGCACCTGATCTACCACCTTTTTCTATGCCTTACATTGTGATAAAAATAGTTAAGCCGGTTTCGGGACCAGAATTCTTTCCAACGGGGTCTTGTGACCTGTTGAGGCAGATATCAAGTCATTGGTCATTACATCAATGGCAAGAGTTCACTGATGTGAGCCTTGGGGAGAATACAAGGTCGGGAAGTCAGGAGACAAATAAATAAAGCGGCTAAATTTACCAAATTCCAAGTTACAGCGTATAATAAAACATAATAATATCTTACCAACTTGACACATCATGTGCACGTCTATGTTTCACAATAGAAGATCATGACTATTTCATCATTTACGTTTTGGTCACCAATCGATTCATCTTTCGAAATATAGTGACCGTCCGGTTGGAAAATTCTGAGGCTCGATAGTCCATCAACGAACTAAATGTCACCTAATAGTTGACACCTGGCCACCCTCTCAACTTTGTTGCAATAACTGGTGTTCATGCATCCCATTCGGCTGCAGGCAGGTGGAGACCCTCAGTATATCCGGGAGAGCTGGACGTTCCCCTGCTAGAAATAACCCTAGATTCTGAGGATATTACTGTTGCCCCCCTTGTTAATCACGCGCCTCTAGTCTTCGGTTCCCGCTTTCAAGTCAGCGGTCGGTCGTGCAATGCAGCCAAAAGGCCACCGCCTATCCGCGTTCGTAAAAGAAATATATAATTATTCTTTTTTGTAGTGGAGTGGTGTATATCATCGTGTTGTTTCGTTGTTATTTTTATTTTTTTTTTGAGAGAGAAAACGTGTTGTTCCTTATGGCTACTACTTTTTATTTCCTGGTTTCCCCTTTCTTCGTCTTCTTTGTTTTCCCCAATCTTTCTTTCTCATGCCCTGCGGCTCCTGTTTTTCCATCATGCGGCAATGGTTCTATTGAAGTAAGGTTTCCTTTCTACACAAACACCACCAATCCTGAATGCAGAGGGCATCATATGGTCTTCTGTAATGGCTCCACACCTCTCATCCAATTCCATGGGCATGAGCACTGGTACGTCTTAGAAACAATTGACTACGCTTATAGTTTCACCAAAATTCAAGACCAAGGGTTCGGCAATGGCTTGCGGATACCAGACTGCAATTTACGTTATGTATTTGATCCTCCAATTCCTCTATCCGAGAATTTGTTCCTTCCTCAGTCTGTCAGCCAGAACCAATCATTCTTCAATTGCGAGCTGAGTGGTTATAATTCTTCTGCCGACATCTTCCACGAAATCTATAGTCGTAGTCTTTGCAAAGATTACCAGATTGACTTTTCCAATAAATTAGAGGATGAAGGACCTGATCAGATGGATTGTTGGGACAGTCCTAGCCCATCGTTTGAATGGAAGCTATCATTCGGCGAAGATGCTGATAACCTTTCTCTCATGCACGCCGTTTACTCGCATCAACGTTTTCCATGGAACGAGGGTTGGAGATGCTTCAAACCTGACAGTAGAAGAGATTCCACATGCCTATGCAACAACAGATGTGAAAGTAGATTTCTACAACCTTTTGTTTCTGTCATTTTTTATGATATTTTTAAGCATCTAGAATATCATGTCGTGCAGTGGAATCATTGCTTGCTACTTGCTTCAGTCAAACTAGTTCATAACTTTGGATCTAGTAGTTCGAGATTTATTCCAATTGGCAGTTATGGAGATGTTTTTTCTAAAAAAAAAGAAGGAAAAATAGAGGAAGCTCCGGGATTTTATGAACCGGAAACAAGAACAAGGAAAACCCTCAAAGATAGTTATCTAGCATCTCAGTACTTTCTTGGTTCTTTTTCTTTTTGATTGAAAGGGAGGCAAGCTGAGCCACCCGTTTTTTATTCAACCAATAGGAAAAAATTACATTAGAGAGGAGCAATGAAGGATCACAGGATTCAGGAGAAAACAGAGGACATAGGAAAAGTAAAAAACACAATCTTCCAAACCAACGGCAGCAGCCCAGCATGAATATCAAGCTGAAATATATAAGATGCTTTGTTCCAGAAATGACCTTGCCAACACTGACCAGCCATTGGTCAATTGCTATGAATCCAGACCCTTAAGAGGCTGTTTCAGAGGTTCCTTATTCTATGTCTCTTCTTCTTCTTCTTCTTCTTCTTCTTTTGGTCTTCTGTTAGGCTTGTACTCCTGTCTTTTGTTTCCTTAACTCTGGCTCAATGTTTTTCCTTAAAAAATTTTCTTTATGAATTCAACCCTCCAATTCCTCTATCTGGCGCTCTTCATTCATCAACTTCTGTGCCGCTACCAATCCTCATTCAATTACAAGCCGCACAATTATGATTTCTCTGCTGACATCATTGACATGCTCTTTACCTGCACTCTCTGGAAAGATTAAAATTAAGATGAACTAGAGAATGAAAGACACATCCTGCTCACTCATCGTGCCCTTTAGAACCCCTTGTCTCAGTAGAAGCTATCATTTCATGAAGACCATAATTGCCTCTCCACTGTCCGCCGGTCAAAACAAGTTGTGCTTTACCTGAATTCTTCAAACATAGCACCTAGGAGCTTCCAAGTTCAAAAATAAATTTCTGAATCTTGCACCTTTATATTTCCTTCTCTGTTATCTTTTTCCCCAAAGCATCTAAAGAATCATCTCTCGTCTGTTGGAGTTACTGCTAGTTGCTTGCTTTAACCTATATGATTAATATATATGTATATGAAGTTCTAGAGAGAAGTTAGAAGTTCATCGAAGTGGGTTCATCTAAGTGGGACAGTTGATAGAGGCTTTTAGATTTTGCTAATAGAAAGATGTTAGTCTAAAGTAGAAAGATAATAATGAGACTGTATATATCTTAGGTCAAAAATGAAAAAAGAAAAAAGGAATGAGACTGTAAATAAGCATTAATATGTTTCTGTGAATTTCAAGATATGATTCTATTTTCAATTATTTTAGTTCTGTCTTCACCTAAAAAAAAGAAGATTATTTTAGTTCTACACTGACATTTCTTGGCTGGTAATTTGAAGATGCAGAAAAGAGCAATCTAAAGAGGAAGCTTCTAATAGGTAACAAGAATACCTCTCTGCCCTGTTCACTTTCTTTTCAAATGGCTGTGTCTATAATGTTTCAGTTAACAATTTGTATGATATATAAAGTGATAGTTCCATTATGATGTAGTAATTTGGTCGACAATTAGGGGTGCAAACAATTGAGCCTGAGTATCAGGCTCCTCAGCTTGGCTTGCTTTGGCTTGATATATCAGAACAATTGCATGGACTCTTTGCTTGAGCTTGAGCCGGGCTTCGGATACATGCTCAAGCTCAGCTCAACTAAACTGAGCCAAGCTTTAGTCAATCCAAGTCTAGCTGAGCTTTCCCACTAAAATTGAATAGAACTGATATTCAGGCTCAACTCATTTACAGAGCCAGCTCTAAAGAACATTTGAGCTCAGCTCATTTTTTGACCAAGCTGAATTCGAGCGGGACAAGACAAGTTGCAGATGAGCAGCTTGGGTTGTTTGCAGCCCTATAGACACTGTACTAAAATGAGTTTGGACAAAATGCAGCTATGCAATTACAAGGGTGGCCACTATTATTAGACTAGGTAATATTGTTGGCCACACTTCCAGCACATAAAAGCTTATCATAATGGCAACCTTATTACTGAGCACATAAGCTTACTGGCAACCTTATTACTGCTGCCTACTGTATTCTTTTTCCAGTATCCCATTTTGTTCTCTTAATGAAAAGCCCAGGTGGATAAAGTACTCTCCCTCTAGTAATTAACAAGATAAAAAGGAGACGTCAAGTTTCATTTCATATTTAAAGATATAGTGCCTCACTCATATTGCTCCTAAATTCTTCTTGCCAACATGGCTGGAGTAGATTTGTGTCATAACAGGATTGTGTGATTTTGAAGGGTTGGCTATGAGATTGTAATGAAGAAATAAAGATATTGATATACCCAAGGTTGGAAACGTCAAAGTTAGAAAAAAAAAAAATGCAGAATTCTGTGAAACTCTCTCTAGAACTTCGTACCGAATAGGAATTTCAAAACTTCTATCAACGGGTGCCTCTTTTCTTCTTCCCTTAAAGGGCTTTGAGCCGTCATACGTTGATAAGACCCATCACGGCTTTAAAACCCTATAATAGATCTTCAATATGCACCAAAGTTAGGCTCAAGAAGCTCAAAAGAATATGTTTTAACTAGGTTTTTGGAGCTCCTGTGCTCTTGGCCTTAAAAGTAATAGTGATTATTAGTGACGTCAAATTCTAGCTGCAAATAATCATGCATGAAGTGGCACTTTCTAATTGCTACCATGTTTTTTGTCCCTTCTTGTTCAGGTTTAACAGCAGGGGTTGGAGGCTGCTTCTTGCTATCCCTCATGTTCCTTCCCTATCTTCACCAGTGTAAAATTCTGATTTGGAAAAAGTCTAACAATGCACGAGATATCGAAGTCTTTTTAGAGAACTGTGGCTCCCTTGCTCCAAAAAGATACAGATACATGGATATGAAGAAAATAACCAAAAATTTTCATGACAAACTAGGCCAAGGTGGTTATGGCAGTGTATTCAAAGGTAGTCTCGATGATGGTCTTTTGGTGGCTGTCAAGATCCTAGGTGATTCTAAAGGCGACGGGGAGGAATTTGTCAATGAGGTTGCGAGCATCGGTAGGACATCTCATGTGAACATTGTCAGTCTTCTAGGCTTTTGCTTAGAGGGGTCCAAAAGAGCTTTGATTTATGAGTTCATGCCCAATGGATCACTGGAGAAGTACATTTATTCCGAGAAACCAACATCTCTTGGGTTGGAAAAACTGTACCAGATTGCAGTTGGCATCGCCCGAGGTTTAGAGTACCTTCATCGTGGTTGCAACACAAGTATAGTACATTTTGATATTAAACCTCATAACATTCTATTAGACAAGGAATTTTGTCCCAAGATATCTGATTTTGGGTTGGCCAAGTTATGCCCGACAAAAGACAGTGCACTTTCTATGTCAGTTGCTAGAGGAACAATTGGTTATATTGCCCCAGAAGTGTTCTCCAGAAATTTTGGAGTTGTCTCTAGTAAATCAGATGTGTATAGCTATGGAATTATGGTATTAGAACTGGTGGGAGGAAGAAAGAACAGAGATGCTGGAGTTGAGAATACAAGTGAAATTTATTTTCCACACTGGATTTATGAGCATCTGGACCAAGATGGAGTTTTACAAGCTTTTGGAGTGACATGTGAAATGGAAGAAATTGCAAGGAAAATGATCTTAGTTGGTTTATGGTGCATACAAACAATGCCAGGAAATCGTCCCTCAATGAGCAAGGTGTTAGATATGTTGCAGGGAAGTGTCAGTGATTTGCAAATTCCTCCAAAGCCATATACATCTTCTCCAGAATCATTTGTCGCTTCTCCATTAAAATCAACTCCTTAAGATGGTAAAATGCTGGGATCATGAATTGTTGGCTCATGTAGTATACAAGAATCAATTCAACTTATTAAAACAAGGATATGTAAGTTTTACTGAAGTGATTGCTTATTTTTCAGTAAAGGTCTGGTCATGTTCAGATGTGCTTGTAACACCCCGGCCCAAAAAGCCCAAAGCCTTACAAAAAAAAAAAAAAAAAAAAAAAGAATGAAGAAGACTCCCGCTGGGAGTCTTCTTCCACCCAAATCATCGGTGGAGAGGTTGAATCCGAGGCGGATTCGACCTCCCCTACATCCTATAAAACCCCCTCTCCTTCCCTCTAAGGTGAGCACCGGATTTTTCTTTTATTTTTCTCGAATTTTTCCGTTGAAGCCGCGGATGTCCTCATCGTGTTCATCTCAAATACTCGCCGGAGACCTCACCGGAGTCGGAGGTAAACCCGTCTTCCCCTTCTTCTCTTCTTTCCTCTCTTTTCCACGGCTTCGTGCACCCTCGCCGGCCGTCAGGATCGCTGGAAAATCCATGAATAAGATGACCCTGTTTTTGCTCTGTTTCGGCCGGACTCTTCCCTCTCTTTTCCGGCCACCGGCGCCGCCGGTTGCGGCGTCCCATTCCCGAGACCGAACCCCCATCTCCCTCTCTTCCTTCCCTGAAAATTTTGACCGCCGGCGATCGGCCAATGGCCGGAAATCACGAAGAAAGGGGACGGATCCCCTGTTTTCTGATTTTTTTTCTTTGTTTTTGCCGCCGTCCTCCTCTTCGCCGCCGGCCGAACTCCATCGTCGGCCGTTGTCAGATCTCCGGCCAAGCCACCGGAGCCCGAGCCACCGAAGGGGGGGACCTCACGGTCCTCCCCTGTTTCAGCCAAGGGAGGCCGCGGGAAGAAAAGAAGAAAGGAAGAAGAAGAAGAAAAGAAAAAGAAAAGAAAAAGGAAAAAGAAAAAGAAAAGAAAAGAAAAAGAGAAAAATAAAAATAAAAATAAAATAAGAAGAAGAAGGAGAGAATTTTTCTCTCTCCTTTCTCTCTCTTTTCTCTCTCCTCTCTCTACCTTCTCTCTCTACATTTTCTCTCTCTAGATTCTCTCTCTAGACTTTTCTCTCTCTTTATGGATTTTGTCTCTCTAGGATCTTTTCTTTCTCTCTGATTGCATCATGAACCCTAGAATAAACTTGAAGATGAAAATAAGATGATCCGAGGTTGCTCCGAAATTCGTGCAGTAGGTCTGATTCCAGTCTGATCCTATTCGAAATTTGTAACACTTAATTCATATTGAGTCACCCTGATAGGACCTCTGATGATCTCGATCATGAGTGCCTCATCGGAAGGATACGAAAGTTTATCTCTCCACTTTCTCTCTCTACTTTCTCTCTCTAGAATTTTCTCTCTCTTCATAAATTTTCTCTCTCTAGAAGTCTTATGGATCAGTGGAGGATCTAGATAATTAGATAAATCCTAATTTTGATTAATCCTAAGAGAGGTCCTCGATCTGTGTTATTAGGATCGATTATCGATAATTTTCTCTATATATGATTTTTATATTTGATCAGGGTCATGAAGAGATACGATTATCTGCATAAGATATCGAGTGGAATATCTTATTAGAGAAATTTATAAATCAAAGAAGAACATTGATTTCTGTGCTTGGATCAGTCACCGGTAAAGGTAAGAATTTCTGTACATGATCATCATTATATATGTTATTTTATCGTTGATTTTATCTCATTGGTTTTGCATCGTTGGATTTGAGATCGATGAATTTGTTATATCTGGGACATTGTTATTTATTTATGTGATTTTGAGCATGAGTATGCTATATCAATACATATGTATCAGCGATTGATGGCATGATTATGTGTATGACATATTTATTTCACTGCAAAAGATGAATTGATTAATGAAGTTAAATATCATAATTTCATGAATATGAAAAGAAAGAGAATTATGGTTTGGACTGGCCTTGTCATGTGGAATAGCTTGCCAGGAGCTTATGCCTGGGACAGCCTCCACAGGCTTATGTGTGGAAGAATATGATCCGAGAAAGATCATGAAGAATATGATCCGAGAAAGATCATGAAGAATCTGATCCGAAAAAGATCATGGCCACTTTGATCCGAGAAAGATCATGAATATTTCGATCCGAGGAAGATCACAGAAATCGATCCGAATAAAAGATCGTCGCATGATCCTGGTAGTCCAAAGCCAAAGCCAAAGCCAAAGCTAAAGCTAAAGCCAAAAAGAAAGGATTAAAGATGATGTGATAATAGAAGAAAATAGAAAGATAAGACATGAAACAATTGTTAAATAAAATTGTTTCACTTATTTAACATATGATGATGCATCTATTTTGATAAAACAGATAATCTATAAATGTTTGCAGTATTTTGGACAGTGAACATCGACTTTTATGTATTATTGCCTATCATTATTTTCAGATTATATTATTATATTGGTGTGATATGGGAATTCTTACTGGGCTGTAAAGCTCACACCCCTTCATCTTTCTTTTCTTCTCAGAGTTACAGGATGCTTATGGTTGGCTATGGCCTGGATTTATGGGTGAGCAGAAGGATAGATAAAAGTGTCATAGTATCTGATCAGAGAATTGAAAAAATTTAAATTGTAATTATGCAAGATTTTATGAATTATTATTGAAATTAATTATTATGGATGTTAAGGTTGTAGTGATTTAATTTGGCCTTGCATATTCTTTAGGGCTTGCTCTAAGGAGTGTGCGGCCATCACGTATCCGACCCGGGTGTTGGGTTCGGGGCGTGACAGAATGGTATCAGAGCATAGGTTATGATCATTAGGGATTATGATATAAGTGATTAGAATATTACAAAGTAATATCAGAGCTTAGGTTATGATCATTGGAGATTACGATATAAATGATTAGGATGTGATAGAATAATATCAAAGCTTAGGTTTAAGATCACTAGAGATTATGAAGAGATATTAAAACTTTATGTAAGATCAGTAGGATGTGACGGAGTGGCATCTGAGCTTAGAGGTTAGGTTACGTTTATTTGAAGATAATGATACAAGTGATTAGGATATGATAGAACAGTACTAGAGCCCAAGTTTAAGGTCACTAGGGATTGTCATATAAGTGATATCAAAACTTGAGATTATAATCAATAGAGTATGATTGATAATATCCGAGTTTAAGATTATGATCATTAAAGGTATGATAAAATGATATTAGAGTTTAGGTTATGATCACTAGGAAATATGATTTAAGTGGTATTTGAGTTTAAGGTTATAATTATTCAGAATTATAATTCTAGTGATATCTGAACTTAGGTTATAATCATGAGGAATATAATAGATATAAAAAAAAGAAGATTCAATATTCAGATTTCGAATCAATAGATATTAAGATGAAACTTATGCAATGATTTCAAACATAGGAAGTGGATCAAGATTTAATTTTTTTATATGCTATACCCAAGGGTTGTAAAGAAAAAAAAAAAAAAACTTAAAATTTTGCCCTAAGTCTTATATGAAATTTGAAGGTTAGATCTATCTTGGATTGATCTAACATATAAAGATATTTTTATCTTTGATATAATTATATAAATTGATAAATTAAGATCAAAGTGCGCAGCAAAAGCATGGTGGGTTAAATTGATTAGAAATATTAATTCTTTAATTCTGAAGATATTATGGAATACATTAGTTGTTAATAAAGAATAATTTTTAATCTGATCATAGTCAGATAATTTTTGTTAGTAGGTTGCTTCATTGTAGATAATGCCAAGAAATCTTAGATATCTCAAGTTTATTAACAGCTTGATAGTTCTGATATTAGTTCAAACTTAGAATGTTCTGACATAGATCTCATATATTTTTTTTTTTTAAATCTAATATTGTTATTCGAACTGATATAGAAGATTGAGATTTTTCTTAAGATGAGAGTCTATATATAAAATTTGTTGGAAACTCAAGTGAAGAAAGAAATCGATGATTGTAAAGAGTGCTCGATGTTTGATCTTTATTTATCAGGGGTAGTCTGAGATAATTATGAATTTTGAGTGAAATATATTAGACAAATAACGGTGGTATATTAATACAAGTTCAAAATGTTACAGTTCTTCAAAAAGTTGAGAAATCAATAAGAAGGGATGAGTTTGAAATTTTAAATAATTTTGTTATAACAAGATCATGAGAAATAATAATATATAAGACATTATTGTAAGCTTGAGAATGACATGAAGAATGTATACTTTGGAATATATCTCAAACAACATAACTTAATTTCGAGGACGAAATTATTTGAAGGGGGGGAGAATGTAACACCCCGGCCCAAAAAGCCCAAAGCCTTACAAAAAAAAAAAAAAAAAAAAGAATGAAGAAGACTCCCGCTGGGAGTCTTCTTCCACCCAAATCATCGGTGGAGAGGTTGAATCCGAGGCGGATTCGACCTCCCCTACATCCTATAAAACCCCCTCTCCTTCCCTCTAAGGTGAGCACCGGATTTTTCTTTTATTTTTCTCGAATTTTTCCGTTGAAGCCGCGGATATCCTCATCGTGTTCATCTCAAATACTCGCCGGAGACCTCACCGGAGTCGGAGGTAAACCCGTCTTCCCCTTCTTCTCTTCTTTCCTCTCTTTTCCATGGCTTCGTGCACCCTCGCCGGCCGTCAGGATCGCCGGAAAATCCATGAATAAGATGACCCTGTTTTTGCTCTGTTTCGGCCGGACTCTTCCCTCTCTTTTCCGGCCACCGGCGCCGCCGGTTGCGGCGTCCCATTCCCGAGACCGAACCCCCATCTCCCTCTCTTCCTTCCCTGAAAATTTTGACCGCCGGCGATCGGCCAATGGCCGGAAATCACGAAGAAAGGGGACGGATCCCCTGTTTTCTAATTTTTTTTCTTTGTTTTTGTCGCCGTCCTCCTCTTCGCCGTCGGCCGAACTCCATCGTCGGCCGTTGTCGGATCTCCGGCCAAGCCACCGGAGCCCGAGCCACCGAGGGGGGGGACCTCACGGTCCTCCCCTGTTTCAGCCAAGGGAGGCCGCGGGAAGAAAAGAAGAAAGGAAGAAGAAGAAGAAAAGAAAAAGAAAAGAAAAAGGAAAAAGAAAAAAATAAAAATAAAAATAAAATAAGAAGAAGAAGGAGAGAATTTTTCTCTCTCTCCTTTCTCTCTCTTTTCTCTCTCCTCTCTCTACCTTCTCTCTCTACATTTTCTCTCTCTAGATTCTCTCTCTAGACTTTTCTCTCTCTTTATGGATTTTGTCTCTCTAGGATCTTTTCTTTCTCTCTGATTGCATCATGAACCCTAGAATAAACTTGAAGATGAAAATAAGATGATCCGAGGTTGCTCCGAAATTCGTGCAGTAGGTCTGATTCCAGTCTGATCCTATTCGAAATTTGTAACACTTAATTCATATTGAGTCACCCTGATAGGACCTCTGATGATCTCGATCATGAGTGCCTCATCGGAAGGATACGAAAGTTTATCTCTCCACTTTCTCTCTCTACTTTCTCTCTCTAGAATTTTCTCTCTCTTCATAGATTTTCTCTCTCTAGAAGTCTTATGGATCAGTGAAGGATCTAGATAATTAGATAAATCCTAATTTTGATTAATCCTAAGAGAGGTCCTCGATCTGTGTTATTAGGATCGATTATCGATAATTTTCTCTATATATGATTTTTATATTTGATCAGGGTCATGAAGAGATACGATTATCTGCATAAGATATCGAGTGGAATATCTTATTAGAGAAATTTATAAATCAAAGAAGAACATTGATTTCTGTGCTTGGATCAGTCACCGGTAAAGGTAAGAATTTCTGTACATGATCATCATTATATATGTTATTTTATCGTTGATTTTATCTCATTGGTTTTGCATCGTTGGATTTGAGATCGATGAATTTGTTATATCTGGGACATTGTTATTTATTTATGTGATTTTGAGCATGAGTATGCTATATCAATACATATGTATCAGCGATTGATGGCATGATTATGTGTATGACATATTTATTTCACTGCAAAAGATGAATTGATTAATGAAGTTAAATATCATAATTTCATGAATATGAAAAGAAAGAGAATTATGGTTTGGACTGGCCTTGTCATGTGGAATAGCTTGCCAGGAGCTTATGCCTGGGACAGCCTCCACAGGCTTATGTGTGGAAGAATATGATCCGAGAAAGATCATGAAGAATATGATCCGAGAAAGATCATGAAGAATCTGATCCGAAAAAGATCATGGCCACTTTGATCCGAGAAAGATCATGAATATTTCGATCCGAGGAAGATCACAGAAATCGATCCGAATAAAAGATCGTCGCATGATCCTGGTAGTCCAAAGCCAAAGCCAAAGCCAAAGCTAAAGCTAAAGCCAAAAAGAAAGGATTAAAGATGATGTGATAATAGAAGAAAATAGAAAGATAAGACATGAAACAATTGTTAAATAAAATTGTTTCACTTATTTAACATATGATGATGCATCTATTTTGATAAAACAGATAATCTATAAATGTTTGCAGTATTTTGGACAGTGAACATCGACTTTTATGTATTATTGCCTATCATTATTTTCAGATTATATTATTATATTGGTGTGATATGGGAATTCTTACTGGGCTGTAAAGCTCACACCCCTTCATCTTTCTTTTCTTCTCAGAGTTACAGGATGCTTATGGTTGGCTATGGCCTGGATTTATGGGTGAGCAGAAGGATAGATAAAAGTGTCATAGTATCTGATCAGAGAATTGAAAAAATTTAAATTGTAATTATGCAAGATTTTATGAATTATTATTGAAATTAATTATTATGGATGTTAAGGTTGTAGTGATTTAATTTGGCCTTGCATATTCTTTAGGGCTTGCTCTAAGGAGTGTGCGGCCATCACGTATCCGACCCGGGTGTTGGGTTCGTGGCGTGACAGTGCTCCTCCATCCAAGTAGTCAGGCACTGCATTCCCTCACTCCCTGACTAACAACATTAGCATTGTTCAAATGACTAATTCCTAGGGTAGGAAAGCCATAGGCCCAGCTATCAGCCATAACTGCATTAAAAAGACCTCCAAGGAAGTCCTCTGTCTATGCAATCTCAACATTTGTAGAACAAGCATACCAAGCCCTGGCATTTTGGACGTGCAATGCATGTATTTGTTTAACAAATATTTTATTTAAGAATAATATAGATTAATTTATGGTTTTTATCCATAAATCTCTTTGACTGTAGAAGCTTAATTTTAATGAAAAAGTTTTCTTTATGTGAAACTTCTAATTAGAAAAGGAAATTTAGAAAATTTTTATTTCGGTGAAACAAGCAAAATACCCCCAACGTGTAAGGGAGTTAAAAATAAATAGATATAAAAAAATTTAAAAAAATATATTATAATATAAATTTTATATAAAATATAATGTAATTGTTAATTATTGTGATGTATAGATACAACATTTAACTAAGTCCCAAATAGTATAATAAATGGTCAGGAAGATAGGAGAACTTATCCATCACCTTTCCCTCCATGCAAGCAAGGTTCCAATGGCAATGTAGGGAGATTGGAACTCTAGACCTAGCCCCCAAAACCCTTTATCATGTCTATGGAAGTGGCAAGAAGTGGAGAAAGGAGGTTTGTTTGAATTGGGAATGTATTAAAATTCATAATGTGCCATGTTGAATTTTGATAAGTTTTTAAGCATTTTTTTCTAAATTTTGTAGAGGGGAGAATTTTCTTTCTTCTACCTATTTACTAGTATTGAGATGCCTACAATTTGCACTGATTTGACTACCTGCTTATTTTGGTGCCACCAGTATTTGGCAAGTATAAACCTTGGCTCAAACTCATGGCAATTTTTAGCATTTTTGTTCAAGGTTGGCTTGCCTTTTTTTTTTTTTTTTGGTAACCTTGAGGAGCTGTAGTTTATTACAATATAGAAATTCTTTGTGCACCGCTTGCGGTATAGAAAATCTGACATGGGTGCACCGCTTCATCCTATTAAACTACGTAGCCATCACTTTTCAACACGTATTAATGTTTGCAGTTTTACTTTTTCGTTTGAAATTTTGAATGATGAAAATACTGTTCTTAAAAATTATGACATCCTTTCTTAAAAATTATGACATCCCTTCACAAAAATGATGACACCTTTTTCTTTCTAAAAAAATTATGGTATTTTATGCTGATATTATGGTATCTTACGTTGAAATTATGACTTTTTACATAGGATGTCATAATTTTTTCACAGGATATCATAAGTTTTATGAAGAGGTGTCATAAGTTTTGTAAAGAGATATTATAATTTTTATGAAAGAATGTCATAATTTTTATATCATAATTTTTTCACAGGATATCATAATTCTTGTGAAGAAATGTCATAATTTTTATGAAGGAGTGTCATAATTTTGTGAAGAGATGTCGTAATTTTTTCGGAAGAAAAATGATGTCATAACTTTTGTGAATAGGTATCATAATTTTTAAAAAGAGATGTCATAATTTTAAAAAAAAATATTTTCATTATTCAAAATTTCAAACGAAAAAATAAAACTGAGGAGATTAAATGCATATTGAAAAATGGTGGCTACATAATTTAATAGGATAAAGTGGTGCGCTCCACATCATATTTTCTATACCGCGGGCAGTGCACAAAGAATTTCTCTATTACGGTAACCTTTTGAAGGCCCGTATGGGCCTGCTTGTTCAAAGGAGTCTTATTCTATGATACTATGTTTTCTAATCATTCGAGGCTGACAAATCAAACTTTCTCTTAGAGGGAGAGAGAGAGATTGAAGAACTCTACTTTGGAGTGAGTTGCTTGTGAATAGCTTGGGCATCCATGATGAACTCTAGTAAAAAAATAATATTTAAGTCTTCCAGGGACTTCTAAAACTTGATATGCAAATGAAAAATCCAAAAGCATTTACCTCATAATCCCAAGAAGAAAAAGATGTGAGATTACTTAGGATGTATTTGGGTATTCTTATATGAATGACTTGCAGCAATGAGCTTTCTTGACCTGCTGGGTGCATAATTTTTTAAAGACCCATCATAATGGTAATCTAAATCTCATGTTTGAGCTTGTTGGTCTACAGGAAGAAAGAAAAATCTATGTATATCTTTTTTTTTTCCTCTCCCATAGGATTTGGACTAGGTGGGTATTGGGTTGACATTAGCCTTAGCTAAATAAACTGCCCAATCTATAAATCCAATAGGAAATCCGACCTAATGTTGCCGAATTTTCTAAATAGATCCTTAAACTTTCAACTCTTATCCAAGTCAAACCTTAGCATGGCTAATTGGCCTCTAAATTACCATTCAAAGAGGTTTCGAATTCAAATTGATGCCTCATGTATTTTTTTTTCAAAAAAAAAAAAAACTAACCATCCAACCCAAAAAATAAAAAAAAGAAAGTAGTTGAGCTAGTTGCCCACTTTATAAAATTTTATTTTTTGATTAAAGAATGATAGCAGGAGGAAAACCTGATAACCAGGCAAACGACCTTCATCTGTTTTTCTTTTCTTTTATTTTTTTGGTGGGTTGGGAAGGGCGGGCGAGGGGGGGGGGGGGGGGGGGGGGTGTGGGGTGCTCCCTTAGGGACAGCAGATGAAGAAATTCAGCTTTTTAGGACCACTAAAGCTCCACTAATTTTATATTAGAAAAGATTCTAATGTCCCAAAAGATTTATCCACTTAAAATTAGCTAATCAATCAGATAAGAACTATAAATGGCCATCCGTATCTCTCAAACGTCTATTCTATGTGATCTTTAATCTTGAAAAAGATGTATTAGCATATGAATCTTTACTTGCTTAAATATAAGCACACCTCATACCGACTAAAACATATAACAAGACAATATTCAAACCTGAAAATAAAAGCACGTAAAAGACCAATTTCTTGACCAAAGGAAACCCACATCATCATACCCTTCCCACAGCCACGTGCATCAAACATCGCCCCCCACGTGAATTGGGTTTACCTGATCTCCTTCCGTGTCCTCATATAAATGGCCGTTGGACAGCATGTTGTCCGTTCGAAGAACCCCAAGATAGGTTAACGGGGTCGGTTGCAAGCCGCAAGAAAAATTCCAGCCCCTATCCTTTCATTAACCCACTTCGACCCGGGGATGGAGTCGTTAAACGGTCAAAACTTAACGTTATAATCTACTCTAAATGAAGCAGTTAACGCGTTCTGACAAATCCCCTGCCCTTTTACAGCATGCAGTAATAAAACGATGAAATCAAGGCAAGAACGATAGACCTCCCCGCTCCCCAAGGCTATTTCGGTAATTAACTTCCAATATCTTTAAAAACGAGAAGGCTAATCTCAGACTGCCAGGGCGGCAATCCAGACATCCGGCTGCAACTCCAATCTCATCCACACACGTTTCCGTATGTACCCCACGTGGCAGGATCTCAACCCTTTGATTTCAAAAATCCAGACTCGGATGCCAACCCCCGCAATAGAAAACGTATTAATGGTAGTGGCTATCCTAACCGCATTCGATTTAATTAACCCCAATCCCAAATCCCTCTTCCCATTTAATTCCCTCCTTCGTCCCCTTCTCCTCGCTCCTTTGATTTCTCTCCCCTTGCGTTTCATATATCGACTCAAAGTTCGCAGCTCTTCTTCCCCTTTCTCCGTTCCCTTTCCTTTTTTGAAGTCTCTGGGATCCCCCTTTCCTTCTCCTCGTTCTGCCGTTTTCCGGTACCAAGCCCGCCGGATTCTTCTCCGTCCGCCTCCAATTGGATTCGACGGCTCAATTAGATCCCAAATCAATCCAATTGGGGATTTCTAGCCGCTAGAATTAGGGTTTCTTTCGTCTTCTAGGGTTTGTACAAATGTTGGGAACGGGCTTGCAGTTCGTTCGCGGCCATGGCGAGGATTTGTTCTACAACCCCGTCAGGGCTCGCCGAAGTCGCCATCACCATCACCAGCACTACCAGCAGGGCACTGAGTGGTCCCGGAACAGCGCCGGCGCTGGCGACTCCCCCGCTCCGGCCCCGGCTCCCAGGGAGAAGGCCGTGGTGGTGGTCCCGGAGTTCCGGGAGCGGGAGAACCGGGCCAGATTGGAGGAAGAGCCGTCGAAGGCGGTGGCTTCGCACGCCTTGGCACCGGCCCCGGCGGCGGTAACTTCTCCCTGTAATCTACATCGGTTCTTGGAGTCCACAACTCCATCTGTCCCGGCTCAGCATCTCTCCAAGGTTTGTTCGTTATAGATTCTCTTTTTAAGTTTTTGGTATTCTTGGTTCAAATCTTGGGGGTTATTTAGGTCTTATTGGTCTTCAGATGAGGATGAAGGGGTGGAGGACTCGCGATGTGGAGAAGACATATTTTGCCTTGGGGGATCTCTGGGAGTCTTTCAAGGAGTGGAGCGCGTATGGTGCCGGTGTTCCTCTGGTTCTGAATGGCAGCGACAGTGTTGTTCAGTACTACGTGCCGTATTTGTCAGTCCTTCAGTTATATGGTGAATCAAGTACGCCATCCATCAATTCTAGGTATCGAACATTGCACCAGTTCAGGGTTTTTGAATGCTTATCTTTCAATTCGAGCATGAATACTTTCTTGCTTCTTTAAATGAATTTATGCTGCATTTTTATGTTGTTATTTAAATTTGCCTCGTCTGATTGCTTTTCTATTTTTCTTTCTTTTTTGTCATTGTGCAGTGTTGTTGTGATATGATAGTCTTCAAATTTTTGCTACTGATATCATGCCTACCCAATTAGTTTTTCCTTTGATAGGAGGAAAATTTGTGCTGATTGGATTGAAGCAAATAGGATGCTAAATATATTAATTGGCACTTTGTAGCTGTTGGTTTCGCCTTAATTGTTTAAAAGCTTCCATTATCTAACATTACTTGTCTTCTTTGCTTATTTTGAAGATGTTTTCAGTGCTTAGAAATGTCTGTGATGATGGGCTGAGAGGTTATTCTATAGCTGACTTATAGTTTTGAAGTTTCTAATGTTAGGAGACAATTACATCATACTTTTTTGTTGTCATTCATCATCTACAACTTGTATTGGGATTCATGGAAGAAAGAAGTTTATTTAGATATCTGACATTCTTGGATCTGTTTTTTTGTGGAATGGAGTGGTGGTAATGCTTCATCCTAAATGTTTTCTCATGTCTCTTGGATTAGCAATATACCATCTTCTTATATACCATAGTTACATATCTATGACACTTCTTTTAATGTCAGATTGTTGTGCAGTCATTGAGTATTCTGAGGTGGCATATATACAGCTGGCATGGATTAGACATGTACTTTGGAACCAATTAACTACCAGAGCTATACAATATTTTATATTTGAAATTTTTGTAGCTTAAGGATCTATTTGGATAATCCTGTGCAACCTAGCAAGATTTAGGGGACCACAGGCTGGGCCATGCCTATATTCACAGAATTAATAGGAATACCTTCAAAGTGGGCCAGCCCAAATCCCATAAGGAAGAAAAAAAAGAGCTGCTGTCTTTTTTTCTCCCTGTGGGAACGGATTGGGAGAGCCCTGATTGGCATAGGCTGTTCTGTAAAATTAGAAATTATGTTTCCAATCCTGAGGATCCAGCACAGATTATCCAAACAAGCTCTAGGGAGAAATAAACACATCTCTGCAGGGAAGGAAATTAGATTTGTAGATTTTTCTGAAGTAGATTAAATCTATTGTTGAATAAATTTTAAAGATAAAGAACTTTATGGAGGAGAAGTAATTATATATTATATATGCAAGTAGTCAGAAAAATCACAAGCAAAGTTTCCTTTTCAAAGTTTTAGTTGACTCTCAAGTTCCATTTCTGTACTTTGAGTATAACTTCTTTGCTAAGATATTTACATGTGGAATTTGCCTCATGGCCAATATAAAATTACATAAAAATGCATAGGTATTTTTGTCTGCTTACCATTGTTCCCACATGAAAACAGAAATAAAAGAATAACCAGAAAGGGGTGGCCTCTTGCCCCTGCTGTCCCATAAAGATTTACATCTGCAGTGTTTTGTTGTTGTTTTGCACGTTTCTCTTTTTAATGCAGAGTGAGCTGAACTCTCAAACACAGGGTTTCACCATGCAAGGGCTGTGTTCAAAGTGATTGGTTTCCATTATGTTATAGTTCATTATAGGAATTGTTCACATATAGGAATTATGCATGTTAGTTATGGATAAGATAAGTCCTGTCTGGCCCATGAGATAAAATATGTTGACCCTTTATTTAGTTAGTACTTAAAATGGCAGATAACACCCCCCCCCCCCCCACATGAAGACAAAAAATTGATACCTAATTCTTTAAATTGAAGCTATAATTAGGCCCCAGAATTTTTCCATGTTCCTGCACTGAATCACTGATTCTCTTTGCTTTTGTCCATTATTTTTTGATGTGGTTCATATTACTTCCATTGGATTAATGAATTGGCTTGAACTGTTGAAGATGAACACCTTGTTCAGGCTAATTAACTACTGCAATGGACTATACTGACTTGCAAGAAATTAGAATCAAAGGCCTTCGTCCATTTCTTTCTTTGTAAGTAATTATCTGGTGATTTGGACCTGATTTATGTTGATTTGCCATGATGAAAGAAATTGGGCTTTTATGAGTTGGCTTGAGCTGTATATGAGAATGATCTTCTCTACCTCCCTTCATTTTTCTTAGTTGCAAACTGACTTGTTGCCCCTGGTTGTGGAAGGCATATAGGTGTTCCTTTCCTACTGTTTTTAGGAGAATCTAATTGGCATAAGAGGTCATATGAGGTACTATCATGGGTTCCCCTTCATATCAACTAGCTCTCATTGCACATCGCTAATGGAGAACCTCAAAACATGTTATGCTGACATGACACACTTGAGTTTCTTTGCTAGACAAGAAAGGTGCATGTCTGGTTTCATTAGGTTCTTTTGAACAACATCCCTATTAATGTGCATAGAACTTTCATATTGATGAATATTATGCTTTTGTTAAACTTGGTCACCTTGCGGTCCACTTCTGTATCTTTTTCCATGAAGGAATGATCATATTCTTTTTCTCATTCTTGTATTCTTCTCATTCTCTTTCTTACTTTATAATGCTGCAACCGAACAAGTTGGATTAATGTGATACAAGTGATCCGCTTCTCATATAAAAATGCTGCCAACTGCAAAATCCTCCTTTCTTCTCTTTTGTTTGTCTAATCTAGTGCCTATTAGAACTTGTTTATTGTCCTTATGCTTTAAGCTAAGCATTGGAAGTTCTGCTTGAAGTTTGTCAAGTAGTAGAATACCATCAAAACTTCTTTTTGATCTATGCAGCCACTTTCTGTTTTCTTACCAATAGTGCCTTGTAGGAAGACACTCATCTCTCATCTTGTATGAAAGTTGTTAGATTATCTCATATTGTTTTCAAGACAATTTTTTGCTATATAATCATCCTTTCCCATAATTAGCTGGAAATCTGGCAAATAGGCTTCATTAATAGTTCATAGGCAGAAGTCTTCTTTAAAGAAAATTTACCTGTTTCTCATTCAAAATCTTAACTTATTTCTATCATGCAATTTCTCTTCATATTCTTGAAGCCCTGTCTAATTTTACCGAAGTAAACTACATAGTTTATACTTCTAACAACTGGTGTCTTGCAGTGAAACTGGGACCCACTTAAAGATCTTCTAAATCATGATGAAAGAGGATTCTCTTGCTCTCCCCATTGTTTATTTTATTTGTAGTATACTAGTATATTTTTCACCTCCTTACTTTCAAATCTATATCAGAGTCACAAGAAGCATTAAAATCTCATTACTCTGCCTTCCATAACTTTATTCATATTGTGTTGTCTTGAAAACTAAGGAGTAGTAAGTTATATATAAATTTGGGAATCTAATTGTTTTCAGTAAATGGCTAAGAAAATCATCACATTGCTGGTGATGGACTCAAAAGCCAGCAGATCAGGCGAACTTCTATATATGCTGATTAGGTCAAGAGTTGAATTATTTGGATGACTGGATGCCCCCTTTCTTTTGAAGTTAATTATGGAGATGAATTTTTCTTGTTTACATTTGTCAAAATCAACTGTTTGTCATGTACCCTACGCACAAACATGTAATAAATGAGCTATTAGCTACCTACGACCTAGGTAATGCTGGTGCATGCTGGTCAGCACGGAGCCATATTTTCTACAAACCCTGGCATGGTTTTAGGCATCAGACTAGCTTGGCTGGCATGTTGACTTATATGACAGCACCATGATGTGCTAGACCTTGACCAGCGCAAATGGTGGGATCTTTGTTACTTTTGAACAAAATGGACTCAAACTATTCATGTTTTAGTGAACACCAGAACTATAAGAAACTGCAGAAACATTGTTGATATAGAAAAATTAATGATACAATATAAAGCATTTATTTACTGACTTGTTGATTCTATTACTATTTTTAACACAGTAGATTGGTAGTCTAAGTCATAATGATAAATACATTGGCACGTACTTTGAATTCTTTGAATGAAAAATAAGACATGCTTGACAGTTACAAAGAAGTAAGAATATCCAAAATCATATTAAATACTATATGTAACATTGGTTATGATTTATACTTTTCAGTCAAGGTGCAAGTGGTTTGATCATAAACCAGTGTTAGTAAAATGGTCCAGGCAATAACAGTTCAAAATGGAGCCATCATAGTTCTATGCACAGTTATTGTCCATCCGGTGGGTTGTCCATACTTGTGATGTTTTGAGAAAAGAATTTCTTTTAAATGAATCTTAAATTCACAACATGGAGTGACAGAATGAACAAGTAAATAAATGTTATCTGAACACTTTTAGTCATATGAGTCTTATGTGCTTTAATATTTTTTGAGAATACGTCTTTAGTTATCTCTGAATACAGGGATAAAAAATGTTTTTTCTGGATTTTGTCTTTATCATGGACATGCCAGGATAGGGTGCTGTAGTGCAAAGTCTTTACCTTCCACCCCTCCATGCCACCCCCACCCCCCCCCCCAACAACCCCCAACCAAAAAAAAAAAAGAAAAGAAAAAAGGAAAAGGAATTTTATAATTTTACTAGTTGTTTACATGGACTGACATTTTTTTTATAGATTTAGCCAGATTTTACTGATGATTCAAAAAAAGTTATTGTAAATAGCCCCTGGGTGCTGATTTTGGTGTTGTTGTCAAGGGTACTCTCAATGCTAATGCAATTAGTCCTTGGGACAAGACTTTTAACCTTTGCAGTGGATGCTAAATAGTGTACTATAGTGTGTGTCTCTTCCCAAAATGAACAAGAATTTTGTAGTTCTGCTGGTCCAAATGTCAGTGGGTGTTACAGATTATGATCTGATTCTGTCATCTTTTATGCTGGCCCTAAGACACTTGGGTTTTTTGCCTGCTTTATGATCCCCAAACTTCCCTGGAACAGCAATATTTATGTTTCTCTGATGTCATTCTTTTCTTTTTAAAAAGAGAGAAAAACTGCCTGCAGTAATTCTTTAAATTACCTCTGGATGCAGTATATCTAGTTGCAAAATTCTTATTGCACCGCATGCGGTGCAGAACGAGCTGCACCGCGCGCAGTGATTGGCGCGCATGGAGCCCCAAAGAATTGGGGGCAAAGAATTGCTCATATCTAATTTTGCATCTAATTGGGCTCATGTACCAGGCGAGCTGGTGAGGAGAGTGATGGCGATTATTATCGAGATTCTAGTAGTGATGGAAGCAGTGATTATGAACATGAAAAAGGCTTGAAGTACTCAAGGGCATGGAGTCCAAACCATCTTACTAGCACCTCCAATTTAAGGATGGATAGGCTGTCTTTGAAAGAGAAACATGTAGCCTCACAAGAAGGATCTTCAAGTGATGATGGTGATTCTGGAAGTTCTCAAGGTCACTTGCTCTTTGAGTTCCTTGAACGGGATCCTCCATACATTCGGGAACCATTGGCTGATAAGGTATGCCTCTTTCATGTTACCGACCAATTGAATGTTTATTGAACATTGTTATTGCTGCTGACAGTCTTATTACCTCTAGGTTTCTGTTCTTGCACGATGTTTTCCTGAATTAAAGACGCTCAGGAGTTGTGATTTGCTGCCATCCAGTTGGATTTCTGTGGCATGGTAAGTTTTGTTTCTGGTCAAACTCATGTGCTATCTTTATTTGGCAACTGGTAGATGTTTGTTGATGTCTTGGAGCATTGGAAATCTTGCAGGTACCCTATATACCGGATACCAACTGGACCGACACTTAGGGATTTGGATGCTTGTTTTCTCACTTTCCATTATCTTTCTACGCCGGTGATAGGTAACTTCTATCTTTATGAAATGCCAGTCAGGATGCATCTTTGGAGTAATGTATATATTAAGGATTTGGAATGCGTTGTTTTTACCTTCAAATTTCTAATTAAAAAACTTATATTAAGAAGATAATACATGGAGGAGGCCTTCGACAGATGTAGAGGACATTTCCAGTTGAAGCTTATGTATTCTTGAGATGCACGTGGAAGGAAGAAGCTGGGTCCTGCAAGGATATTTAGAAATCGACCACCACTCATGTCATGCATGGCTAGACTTGATTTCTTTGTAGTCGTAAATATAATAGCTATCAACAATAAATACAAGCCTACTACTTGTCAAATTGAAGACCTCGTGAATGAAATAAATATTTCGAAAGGCCTTCTCTGAGGATGCTCTCACACTTGGAACCCATCAAGAAACCCCCATTCAATATTTTTTGTTGTATTCATTTCAAATGGTTGCTTCACTTCCTAATGCCCTTCAAACATGAAAACCTTACTGAACCTATGATGTCTCTCTTCCTTTTTTATAATAAATGTGATTATCAAGATATAAACAATAAACATGGGGTTCGCTATATGTTACCACTTTGCTGTTGTTTCCCATCCTTCGATAAGTGCTCTAAATAGAGTAGTGTCCTTAAATATATCTTACCAGTTTAGTCTATCTCTTCATGAAAATTGTTCTTGATGATTGATTTTGCAATGGAATTTTAAGACTGATCGGTGGTCAAATTTTTAAGAAGAGAGAAGTAAACTTTGACTCCATAATCAAACGAATAAGTGCATAAGGTAAGAGATACTAGTCCCCAAATATGTAGTCTATCATGCATGATGAAAGGGGAAAGGTATAATTTTCTATCAGTTTATTATAATGCCATTCAGAAGATTACCAAAACCCCAAAGCAAATAAAAAAGGATCACTTGCTTATGGAATCCTATTCTGTAGTTGGTAAGATCCTGGTCTACCTTTGTTTTCTCATGTGTATATCTAGTTGATGTTCATGAACATGTAGGTATAGGCATATAACTTTAGAAAAGGTAAGAAGATAGGGCAGCTCTAATATGGAGCACCCTCTTAGAGTGTACCTCATGGCATTGTAAGCCCCAATTGAGGCTGGATTTTTTTTTCACTAACAATCTGCAATACAATTTTTACTAATTCTTGATCACTATTCTTTCTTTAGTTAATTCTGAGTTTCCTACAAAATTCCACAATAACAGTTGATTTTCATAATATGCAGAAGGTGATAAACATGGAAGATACACAAAAATAAGTGGCAAGAAAAAACACAGAAAGAGGGGGGGGGACCTCTACCTGAAGTCCTGCCTTAACTTTTATCACATTGATTCACTTTCCCTGCCTAAATCTCTCCAAGAGATTGTTCAAAATTTGTCAAATATAGATTCCGTTAATGTGGCTTTAAAATATGGGATGGAGCATGAATTTGTTTGCTGCATGACCAAACCATGTAATCTTAGATTCTTTCTATTAAAGTTGCTTATCTTGATTTGCTAGATCCATTATTAGATGAAGTGGAGTGATGTCTCTACCATGCGAATAATTTGTCGCATGGTTTGTGCATGGATTGTCTTGTTTTATCGAGGTCCCAAATGAATGATTTTCTGATGCTCCTTTTGTGGAATTTCAAAGCCTGTGACTTACCATTGGTCCTCGTTGGATCTTAGATGTATCAATGTTAAGGAATCTTTGATATCTTCTCATCATCTCTATGGATCGCCCATCTTGGCGCCTCCAATCTTTGCAATGTTGTTCAGATTCATCCTCTCTTATACCTCCTTTCATGCTAAAAAAACTCATCCACATATAGAAATAGATGTCTTGAACACCAAAGATCATCGAACCGCTACTGGAGGGGTATTGGCTGGCGACCGACTTGGCACAATATGGATCCATACTATACTATTCTGAGGCATATTGACAGAGAGAGCCAGAGTGGGAGAGGGAGGGGAGGAGGGGAAAAAGGGGGGCACCCCGAGGGAAACTCTAACCCAACCGTGAGAGAGAGAGAGACTTTTTGGGGTTGGGGGGGGAGGGGGGGAGGGGGGGGCATGGTGCTCACAAGTGGGGCATGGGGGGTGCTCTCAAGAGAGTTTTGAGCTGAAGGAGAGGGCGCTTAATTTTTCGGAGCCAAGGAGGGTGCTCTTTTATTTTATTCGAGCCGAGAAGCCAAACCAAAATAAATGGCTAATCCATGCCGGTCTCGGATCGCTCTAGTTTGGTACATTCCGAACCAGCCAATTCGGCATGGCTTGGTGAACCTTCCTGAGCATGCTCACCAAATCAGAATGCTGGTTTGCTACTGGATGGTTCAAATGTGGCCCTAGGTCATATTTTCAAAAGAAGGAAAGAATATCATTTCGTTAGACAAGATATGTTCACTCTTTCAAAAGATGGTGTATCTAAGGCATGAACATAATGTGTATATGAGAGAAAATATTAAAAATGAGCAATTTTGTTGTCGTCAAATCGATTCCCTTATCCATTTTTAAACCTCCATGGCGAGCCATTTCTGTCCAAGGTATTCCAGTCTTGGAAAAGATACTGTCATTTCTAGCTTTTCTGGGGCCTTTTGGCTTAAAATGAAAAAGCATAGTGAAAGAATGTTCCAACATGGGTAGCCACTTAAAATCGATCTCTGTAATAGAAAGCCAGTGTTACTGAAAGCTATTTGATTTTCTTCTCTTTTTTTTTTTCTTTCCAAGCATACTTTCATACCTAAAATTTCTTTGGTTGTTTGGTAGTGGCTTTTTTTATCAGTTAATATGATAAGTTGCTTTTTGAGAAGAACACATGGATAAGGATGACTTGAGTGATTTGCACCATCCTTTGAAATTAGACTCAAAAAAAATTCGGGGGTGGGGGGATCTGCATCATCCAGTTTTTTCTAATCATTAACTTCTGTTTCTTCCTTGAGCAGCCACACAACCACATGCTTGGCAATAATTAAAAAGACAGAAAAGAAAAAGGGAAACTAACTAGCTCTTTTCGGGGGAGGCACATTGATTAGATTTGTTAGCTGAGCCTGGATCATTTTTCTGAGTTTGAATGCATCTTATTTTTCTGTTAATTTGTATGCTTATATTATTTGTTCATTTGTCTCTACCTTTGCAGGTGCTGCTAGTGCCCCTGGTCCTGTAACTACCTATCCTCAAGGGGTTAATGGTGTTCCGAAGATCTCTCTTCCTGTTTTTGGTCTAGCCTCTTACAAGTTCAAGAGTATGATATGGACTCCTAGCGGAGGTGAGAGGCAACTTGCAGACTCCCTGCTGCAAGCTGCTGATGACTGGCTGCGTCAATACCATGTTGATCACCCGGATTTCCGGTTCTTTGCTTCACATGGTGCATGCCGGAGATAAAACTTACATATTTGCTTTTACTTTCCCTTTAAATTTCAATAGCTCCCAGTTAATCAATCGTGGAAGGTAGGATGGTTACTCATCTTGCAGGCCTGACGTTATTTCAATAGGCCTTTGCATTTGTGTCCCGTTCTGTCATTACAGAAGTAGGAGGGAAGGATATCTGATATAAAATAGGAGGAAAAAAAGGTAAAAAAAAGAAAAAAGAGGAAGGAGATGGAAATTAAAATCCCATGTGTTGGAAAGTTTTTTTTTTTTAAAGAAAAAATAGGACTTTTTACGTGAAACGGAGTGAAACCTGAAGAAAAAAATTGGTGGAAGCACGCCGCTTCATTTGCAGAATCTGATGGGATACAATGGATGGTAAAAAAGGGGTGGAAGTTTGGGGGGTTCATTTGCACAGATACCCAAATGGACGCGAGTTTTTTTTGTATGTCCTGGTAAGTCAGTAACCTGTGCCTAACTTAACATTGTTGGCATATCTAATGACGCCCCTCTGTTGTCCATCTTAAATTGGACCAACTTTGTTTGTAGCATGATGGTTACTTTTAAATACATTAAAATTAGATTTACATCTCGCTTTTTGTAAACTCATGTTGTCTTTTTCTTTATCGTCTCTGTTTGAGCAGCATGCCTGTGATGTAGAATAACGATAATAGTGGTGTGAGAATGAAACGTGTGGATGTGGCGTGGTCTGGTTTCACCTTTAGTGTATATTGAAACAAGCCTTGCTTGCCTGGGTCAGTTCTGACGCTGCTCTCGAGCATGGTTTCTGCGAGGTTTACAGTATTTTGGCTGGTGTGAAATATTAGTTGGTGTCAAATTCTCTGATTAAACTGCATTTGGACTTAAGCGTCACTGCTCCTAAAGTTCTCGGAAGTCCTTACCCGAGGAGAAGGTTCCAAGTCCTGTTGGGGTCTGGTTCATGAACACGTACAGGTAAATTGTTGCATTAAATTGTGGGCCCTGTTGTGGTCTGATCGCTGAACAGGTACAGGCATAATGTTACATTTGGTGGTGCTGATGTGCTGAATTGGCGTTCTAAAAATTATGATCAAATAGATACACTTTTGTACCTTTTTTTTGTTTGTATTATTTATGCTTTTTGGATATCATAGATTTCCTTTCATATTGTTTTTTTTTTTTTTTGGTAGAAATTTCCTTTCATATTGTTTAAGGCTATGGAAGAGTAGCGATCTGCCTATGGAAGAGCGTGGGCCATGAACATAATGGGACCATCCTGTTCAATCACACTATGGAAATAAACCACACTAACATGACCTCCACTTTGTAAGTGGAAGCTGACGATGCAACAGCGAAGTAGGTTCCTGTTTGACCAATCAATAAAAGTGAGTCCCTGCCAAAGGTCATGGGGCCTCAAACTAGGTTCACATTGGTGAGCTTTTCACTTTTTACCCGTGTGAACCCCATTCCCAACAAGCGCGGGACTGGGGAGTTCGCATCCTTTTTCGCCTCCGAAAGTTGGTTGTGTATGCAGTTGCACGACACTGTTCATTAGAAGTAGGAGAGGAATCATGTTTAACCCTCAGGAAACCTGATGGTGTTCCTCATGGTGGCATGAGAATGGGTTGGAGTCCATCAACCCCAAGGAGAAGGTCAAGTAATTTTGTTATCAGATGCAGTCAAAGCCATGCAGTACAATATTACCTGCGTTAGTTGCCAGGAGCCGAGGTCACCCTTCAAGCAAGCGACGGAGATCTATGCACTAATGCCATTGATTTTAAAGTATATTACAGAAATATTTTTTAAATTTTAGATTAATTTTACTTATAATTTTTGAATTTTAAAAAAATATTAAATTAATTTTTTAAATTTTTGAGATATTTCAAAATAATCCTATCATTTATTTTCATTAACGAAATGATGTCACGTGATCATCACATTATATTATTATTTTATAGAATGGTTAAGCTATCTTTATCTCCACCTTCTTCTTCCTTCCTACTCTCGTTCGCTCCCCTCCTTTTTCGTTGCCGGCGTCCCTCTTCTTTCTCCCTTTTTTCATCTTCATCTATTTTTTCTTCTCATATTCCTCCTCCAAGCTCGCTCCTAAGCTCTTTTCTTTCTTGGTGGGTCATTCCATCTCTACCCATTTTTTGCCAGCGATCCCTCCTTTCCTCTCCTCCCCTTCTCTCCATCCTCCTCCAAACCTACCCATGAGCTCTTTCCCTCCATGACGACTTCCTCCACCTCCATCCCTTTTCGTTGACAACTCATCCTTCCTCCCCTTCCTCCTCACCCCTTCTCCTCCTTGTCATCCTCCTCCAAGATCGTCCATAAGCCATCTTCCTCCATAGAGATTCCCTCCACCTCTGCCCATTCCTTGCCAGCAACCTTTCCTTACCCCTCCTTCCCTTCCTCCTTATCAACTTTTCTTTATTCTCCTTCAAGTTTGTCTACGAGCCCTCATCCTTCCATAGCATCTTCCATTACTTTCGCCTCTTCTCACTAGCAACCCATCTATTTTCTTTTCCTTCTTTCTCATTGTCTTCTCCTCTTCCAACTGTCTATGAGTCCTCCTCCATGGTGACCTCCACCTTCATCCTTTTTTGCAGGTGACTCCTCATTCCCTCTCCTCTCCTTCCTACTCATCTTTTTCTCCTCCTGCAATCTCGTTCATGGGGTCTTCAACACTGACCTCCACAATCTCACCCTTCTCTGCGGCGACACCTTCCATCTCCACTCATTTTTCATCGATAATTCTTCTTATATGAATAAGGGATACCATCATCTATTGAAATGGTAAGTGAATACTATTTATTGGTAAGTAAATTGTAGGATAATTTTGAAACATCTCAAATATTGAAATGACTAATTTAATATTTTTTAAAATTAATAGAATATAATTGAAATTGGATTGAAATTAAGAAAATTTTTTTGTAATTTATCTCTGGTTTCAATGGATAAGCTCCAAGAGGAGATGAGTTATTAAATGAGAAGTCAGAGGTCTTCGGGACAATGCAGGCACTGACGGCCATCAAAATACCAAGGTGGTCGAGACTTGTTAATAAGATACTAAACGTGCCGTTGCATGTGGTCCACCAGGACCATGGGGACAAGAACAAAGATATTGTTCTGAGAGCTTCTCCCCACCAACCTGGAATGAGGCACTACCGAAAAAACACTAGTCTCAGAAAGGTTTTAGTTTTCTTGCGTTTGGAGAAGGGGCGGACTGCAATTCAATTGGTAATTATCATCTTTTCCATGAGATGCTTGCTTCTGTTTCAGTAGATCGACTAAAGTAGAGAAAAATGTATGACCCTAGAAAGGGTCCAGGCTTTATTAAAGAAATTGGCTAATAGCATAGTCTATATAGCTACTGTTAGTTTCTATCATTTTCTTTTGGTAAACAGTTTCTATCAATAGCAATAGTTTCTATCATTTTTTGCTGGATTCATCACACATGATAGTTGATTTATCACTGCTATACAAAAGAAACAAGTTTTCTTGCACATAAAAGGAATTCTCGGCTTAGCCTGATTTCATCTTTAATATACACATGAAATGCCAGATGATGCCGTTGAATGCCAGCATCTGAAGCCATCTTTGTTGGAGTTTATCTAATTAACCCATCCAGATGTAGCCCACATTAATACGTATTGAGATTTATTTTACATATTTTAGATTGATTTGAATTTTGATTAAAAATAAATCTTCGATAAATTAATAGAGATATATTTGATAGTTTGATAAAATTTAAATTCTACGCAATCATCGTAGATAATGTCCATCTTTCAATCTTTGCAATTGATTCAAATACTACTTCTAATGGACGAAATATGTTATAAAAAGAACACCCCCTATAAACTTAATCCTCAATTTATTCGAAAACCTGTGAGATCCTCTCTATTAAAAATTCTTGAAGTTGAAATTGAAAAATTAAGATGCTTCTTATGAGAAGCACATCCAACTTGATTCTTTGGTGATTGCAAGATGCAGGTAGCTGCAGACTGATTTATCGTAGATCATTGCAGGCTAAAAAAAAAATTCTGGACAACATTTCAATAGCTTCATCCTTTTGTAAATTTTATTACCCTATAAAGTTTTTATACTGTAATATCAGAGTCTAGGATCCGTTCTTCTTCTAAGAGTCATCAAGATCTGGATCTGTCCTCAGATTTTATAAAGAATTTATGATTTTATTTTAAAGACCTGCGACATATTTATTTTTTTTTTAAAAAGGGCTGAAATATTGTTCGAATAAATAAAAAAAAAATTAAAGAAAGAAGGAGAAGCCTTCTCCTCCCATCACAGTGGCCGGGCTCTCGCCGGCGTCCTCGTTTGATGAGGATGGCCGGAACTCCGGCCTGCCGGTGCCACCCAATGCACAGCCGCCGGCAACCACCCATTAAATTTAAAAAAAGAAAAAAAAAAGGAGGAAAAGCCGTCGGATTTTGGTAAACCGGGGTCCTCCTTGATCGCCGGTGGAAATCGGCCAAAATCCTTAGGAAGACAGCGGCGGACAACTGATTTGGGGTTTTCCGACCGCCGCCAACCAGATTTTTGGGAGAAGGATGCCGTCAGAGTTCTTTTAGTTTAGAAACCCCCACCGATCTCCCATCCATTGTCCGATCGCCGGCATACTCGTCAGGAAACCGGTGGAGGGTATTGAGAAGAGGGCGGCAGTGCACCGATTGAGGTTTTCCGATGACCGCCAACCGGGATTTAGAGGGGAGAAGCGCCGGTTGTGGGCTCCTTCTTCACCGTCGATCACCCCTCAAAGGGACCACCGCCCGATCACCGACGGTCGGGAAGGCGGTCTCAGACCAGCCGCCGGTGATTGAGGACGGCCGGTGACTCATCGCCGGTGTTTACAGATAGCTGGCATGGGGTTAGGGATGGCAAAATTAATCCGACCCGATGGGTATACATCCTATCCCAACCCGATCAAACTCGAAAAATAGAGTTTGACTGGGTTTGGGTAAAACTCGAAAACTATAGTACGGATATGGGTAGGGTATGGGTAGTGCTATTTTCTATCCGAACCCGATCCGAACCTATGGATATAGGTAATATCCGAACCCATATCCGAATATATATATATATATCCGAATATATATATATATATATATATATATATATATATATATATATATATATATATATATATATATATATATATATATATACACATACATATATATATATACACATACATATATACATATCCGAATATATATATACATATACATATATACACACACACATATATATGATCTCTCTCTTTCTCTCTCTCTCTCTCTCTCTAATTATATATAATTATATATATGTATGTATGTATATGTATGCATGCATATATGTATGCATGTATGTATGTGTGTGTGTTAGAAGTGTGTATGTGCGTATGTATGTATGTATATATATATAATTGGTAATTCTATTTTTGATTGATAATATGTATAAAATTATTTTACTTTTTTTTTTGTATAGAATGGATGGGTATGGGTTGGGTATGGAGCGGGTATGGATTGGGTATGGAGAAATGGGTTACCCACGGGTATCCCCGAATCCGTTGGGTATGGGGATGGGTATCTCTTTTCTTACCCGATTGGGTATCGGGTAGGGTTTGGATATAGGGTATTAAGTTCGGGTTTGGGGATGGGTAGTATACTACCCGACCCAAACCCTACCTATTGCCATCCCTACATGGGGTTTGGGGTTTGATCAGGAGAACGAGAGGAAGAAGAGAGGTTCAGCGGGTTCGGGTTTTGGGTTTCAACCCGAAAACCGAAACCCATTTGAATGAAGGGCACTTTTGTATAAAAGCCCCTGATAAGGAATATATTACATAAGGGTCCTCATAAATTACATTTCAATCCCTACATAGAGTTTATTATGCAAAAATCTCTTTAGATTATTACTTAGTCCCTGTCATAAAGTTTATTACATTAAATCCTCTAATAATCATGATATAGTCCCTATCACCTAGTTGTATTGCATAAAAATCCTTAAACTTGGACTTTACATATTTTTATGTGTTGTTTAAATTGTTTATATACGAATAAAGCATTACAGACCTATTATTATGCTCTTGATGATATATTCATATCATATTTAGCATATAAAATTTATTGATACTATTTATAAAAAATTAAAACTTTTTTGTTTGATTGTTTCGACACGATCACCAAAATAATCACAAATTTTTAAAATAAAATTTTTTTTATAAAATATAATTTTGAATAAATTTAATTGATCCAATAAATTTTTTTTAATAGTATCATAATTATGTCAAAACTATCGAAATGTTGATTCACCCACAAAAGAGTCTTTATATTCGAAGTTTAGATGCATGAAATAGCAAGAATATATGTTGGATCGAATAACATTTTTATATCCAAAGATATAATACTTTTTTATACCCAATATACATATCCTATTAAGTTCACTAATGATATGATACATCACTAAATGAATATAATCATTAACATATCATGACACTCACCCAAAAGAGAGACACAATGATACATCTGATTGTCCCATAAAATTTTTATAATTCTACCTTCCACGATATAGAGCATTTTATGAGCAGCTTAATCTTGACCCAAATTCATCTTACTCGATTAATAAACATGGAATTTATTTTGATGAAATGACCTTATTGGCTGAAGATTCTTACATTCTCTAGGCGGATGGGATCAAGGAAATCTGGAGATTTAGGCATTCGTAGGCTGATTTTAGAGATCAGGACTTACTCAGACATGATACTGTTGCATTCAGTGACCCTAACTCTTTGCGGGTTTAAATGATTTGTCTGAAGGCGTACGCCGGCTGGGTCAGATTCTACAGCATGGGGGATTAATTTTAGGACATTCTGCTGAAAGTGCATGATGGACTCATCTGGGAAGTCAAAAATAGCACGAGTACCTTTTTTTTTGGTAGGTTCAACCTGAAGGTTTAAACCATTTTAGGATGTGGATTGCCTGCAGCAGTGTTGATGATAACAGACGCTCACCATCCCTGTTACAATAATCTTAAAACCGGTGCCAGTATTCATGCTTGTTATCACCCGCCAGTAAGCAGTGCTGATGACCTGAAGGTGTTGAGTCAGAAATGACACTGAATTATGTCAGAGCCACAAGTAGCAAACTTGATTGCATGACACAACCATTAATTATGATGCTAATCCACTCATTAAGATGGAAGGATTTCACGTAAAACTGGCAAGACAGTGCTCCAGATGCAATTAGTAGTTGCCAACTGCAATCATTCTTTCATAAGAACTACACAATCCTCAGAAAGATATTTTACTGCATGAGATTGTTTCCAGGGTTGTCCTCTTGGTTGATCACCATATTTTTACCAGCATTACCTTCATAATTTTAACAGCAAAAGAAGCTCTCGTATAGATATAAGAAAACAGAATGATACAACAAGAACCTCTTTTAAGTCTTGGGCACTCCAAACTCGCCTTTTTCTGGACCATACTCTGCCATTCCTATGCCACCTTCATTTTGGTGCCTCACCCACCCTCCAGTGTCAGCCTTGGAGTAGCTCCAATAAAATATAAGCGACGCCACCATTGAAACCAGAACCAATGCAGCTGCCGCTGCAAAGACCCCTTTCCGCAATGCTGCACATGATAACAAGTCCCGCTTCATATAGTAGCCCAGATACTTTGTGTGGTATGCGTTCCTAGCTGACCCTGCCAAGAGGCATGCTTCCGCCACCACAAAACTTAACCTGGAGATCAGAATAAACATGATAAACTAATCTATTTTGGGTGTCATGGGTCACATCATTGAATGGAATTTTCATGTTGCAGTTCCTACTGTTCATAATAGTCATTACCGAAACTTCTCCTATGCAAGGTCTCTCAATCAGTTTTCAGCATTTGTGTTCATTTTATTTTTAATGACCATGCATCTTTCTCAGTTACATGCCCAGGGGTCCCCTATAGGACTTGAATCAAAACTACCATGAGCACGGCAGGGTGTCGTCCACCAAACTAGTTTCAGATCACTATCACACGAGGTTTCATGATGGCATTTCTAGGACAAGAACTAATTGATAAAATGCACTTTCAGTGGTGTCTACCGAACCATCTCAAATTAAACAGTTCGGGACATACTGAACCGAACCAATCAGAAACCAGAATAGTTCAGCCACCCAAAACAAAAAAGGGCGAGTCATTTAGATCCAGTCCAAGCCAAGCTAAACCAACCAATTCCACCTAGTTTTAGGCGATTCTAACTAGGTACAGCTGGGCCGAACTAGACCTTTTTACAAAACCCAAACTCCCCTCATTCAATCTCCCTCTCTTCTCTCCTCTTCAAAACCTAGCTATGGTCCTCTCCCCCCACCCTTGGGCCCTCCGCCTCACCATTGTAGACCTAGCTTATGGCTCCAACCCTAACTGATGATCTCTAGTCTCGAACGATAACCTCTGACCTTGATTGATAACCTTCGACCTTGATTGATAACCTTCAAGCCCTACTCGACGAGCTTTGACCCCGATCGATGAGCTCCTCCCAAGATCAACAAGCTCCAACCCTTGATAGATGAGCTCCGACCCCAAATCAACAAGCTTCTGCTCCAGATTAACAAGCTCTGACCCCCAATTGACAGCCTCCAGCCCCAATCGACAACCTCTAACACTCAATTGATGATCTCTGACACCCGATCCATGATCTCCGGCACCCGATCGACAACCTCCAGCACCCAATTGATGACATTCGACACTCGATCGCCAATCTTCAACTCCGATAGATGACCTTGGACCCTCAATCCAACCCCCCTTCTCTCTCCACCTTTTCTTCTCTCTTGCTTGCTTGTCTGCTCTCGCCAGCATCGTCAGCACCTAATTGGCACTGGCATGTATACTATATTGGTAATGATATAGTACCATATCATACCGATGTAGTATCTAACCAGTACAGATCATGGTACCAATTTTGTGAACCTTGCTTAATCTCATTACTAATTTGATATGGCATATGTACAATAAACTAGAGAAATCTGGATCACTTGTAAAACGATGCACCAATTTCATTATTCGTAGATTAGCACAGCAAAAAAAAGAGATGATATGAGAATATACATCCCAAAAATGGATACATTACATAGCTAACTACCAGACTAATAAGTACACTCTTGTGAATGACTTGCCATGTGAAAATATAACAAAATTCATTAATTTAATCAGAAATCTAAATGCCCTTATACTATTTTTTCTGATAAATTTTTCAATACAATAATAGATATCACAATCTTCTTTATAAAAGTTGGTTCTGGTTACTTAGCAAAATGATCAGAGAACAGGTTAAAAAATACATATATCCTTGAAGTATGGATAATGCATGTATTTTGTAAATTTCAATTAACATCATCAAATTTGTCTGATGTTGCAAGATTTATTTTGTTATTTTTACATTCTTTTATGTTTCTTTATGAAGGTGATAGACTCAAGTAGCATCATAAACAGATATAGAATAGGTTGATAAAGCTAATGATGCTGCAAGCAAGCAATAAGATAGCATGTATTTCCCATCCAGAGTTGAAAGAGCTCTTGATGTTCAAAGTCGTCAAGACCTAGCATGCTGTAACTGCTGAAGTAATAAAGATAACCTACAGCTCCATAAGCTGGGGGATTTAATGTGGGAGACACTCAAATATGCTTACCACAAAATAAGTAAATTAAAACAATAGAAAGGAATAAACATGGTTGCATCTGACCCATTAAAACGAATTCCAGAAATTTTGAATAGATTATTATTTGGTAAGCCAACTAAATTTATAGATGGCAAAATAAATTTAGCCTAATCTTCAAAGTGTTGTTTATTGCATATTTGACATGCAATTTGGCATTTTCTTTTATCTCAAGAAAACTGATTTTCTTGAAGAATGGAGAAAATTTACAAGGTGAATATGATTTGGAAAAATATCACATTAAGAAGAGAGTGGGGGGGGGGGGGGGGGGGGGCTGTTGGTTTGGGGGGAGTTGGGGCCTTTAATTGGAATAGGAATGGGAGACTCCCATTCCAACCATTTGGTTGGGCAAAGTCCCATCCTGATTTCGATTCCAAAATGGGATGGAAATAACCCAATCCCTCCAAAATCCAATTCCAACTCTCCCATAAGGATTCAAATCTCCATTCTGATTCCGATTCTTATTCCAATCACAAACGAAATGCGTCGGGGTACATGGCCATTCCGATTCCCATTCCAATCCATTCAGATTCTTATTCCAATCCAAATTCCAGTCACGAACCAAACACCCCTCCAAAAGTTTGTCCCAGAACCATAGGATCTAAGAGCTCATTACTACAAGTATCAGCTCAACACAAGGTCCACATGGCATGAGAAGCTTAGTTCCAGGAACTTTTTACTTTCAGCAATGCACCCTCAATCATCTTTTGGAATTTCTCATCAATCAGATCCCAAAAAATGGATAATTCAAGCAATCCTACTGCTCATGCAAATAGCTAGTGCAAAACAACTATAACTAAATCAATTTTAAAACCTCCTAAGTTCACATAATTATCACCAATAACCATCAGACCTTGTCCCAGCTATTTGGATCAGTTCATGAATGCTCTATCACCAAACTTTCCTATAGAGGGCTCTCTCAAATATCATATCAAGCTTTTCCATAATTATCATTGCAACTTTGATTTATCTTACCTAAGGTCTTACCCTCCTCTTCCTAAATTCTTCATCAAGGATACGAGTCCCTGCATTTATGGGAGCCCCCTCTATCTTCATGGTATAAGCCTAAACTACCTCAATCAATTCTCCATCACTCTGTCCACAATTTTCTGCAGCTACTACAAGCCCTCTAACATATTCATGTTTCATTATATGTCTCCTGTTTCGCGCAAACCCATCTTAGCATTCTTAATTTCTGATACAGCATTAAACCAGCCAAGCTTTAACATGTAAATCCAAATATTAAAACAGTCGACAAGATCTAAGTCCCGTGACTGCCAAGTTAACATGCATTACACAATAAGAAGAGAGAAGGTATGACCATTTTCGTTGGACTCCAACTCATAAATATGGTTCTTGTATAAATTGATTTATACAAGAGAAGAAGGATCCGACTTTTAGATTGTGACTACCACGAAAAGCAACTATGTCATGTCATTTGTCTTGTCATCTGGATCATAATAATCTGTCGAAACCAAGCCGTCTTTGTCCGGAGCATCCTAATAACGTGCTGGAACAGTTATATACCCCCACTTCCCCCAACTCATATTGTAGAGATATTCCGAGTGAAATAGTTTGTGTCAATTGTTGGTTTTTAAAATCATGCACAATTCACGAAGACAAAAATCTTGAGAACCACTTTACTTCCCTTTTTTTTTTTCGTTAAAATAAATCAAACGACTACGAGGCAAAGAATCAACCGGCAAGATCTACGAGACTATGACGAGGACAACTTCTTTTTTTTAAAAAAAAAAAGCATTTCCAAGTGCGCTTGTGAGTAGACACGGAGTCTTCTTCCATTAGAAAAATCAATCAAAAATAGATTAATGGAAGAGGCAGTGTAAAATAATCAGCCACCGTCCGATGTCTCCAATACTTGCCTCCATCTCCATGTGACAGGAAATAAATCGAAGCGACCAAATTTACCAGGAGAGAACGAAGGAAGCAACGGCGCAGGTCCTGCGCCCACCGGCGGCGAGCCCCCGGCCGAAGAAGAGGCAGCGGGTGACAGCGCTCACCACCGCCTGGCTCACCAGTAGCATCCCGAACGCCCCCACCCCGTACGCCGTCGACGCGTCCGAATCGTACTGGCAGTACGTCCGCTCATCATACTCGTCTGGCACCACCCTCCCCTTTATATCGATAAGAAGAAAAGAAAGAAAAGTTAGAAACAAAGGGCAAAGGAAGTAGAAGATGGGAGAAAGGGAGTGAGAGAACTCACCGTGCTCCTCCTCATCTCTGCTCCCACGGCGAGAACGAAGGCGAAGACGTCGAGGAACAAGATCGCAGCTACCACCGGGATGGAGATCCCCATCACCACTACTGTTCCCCACCGAGATTATTATTAGATCCCCTTATACGTTACTCTCTTCTTGGAAATCCTATATCCCCGTCTACCTCTGTAGCGAGCCCTGCTTTCCCATTTCTTCTTCTTTTATCCAACGTTTCCGCCACTCCTCTTGCTTTTTTTTTTCCTCGGTTCTCCCACTTTTTCGACGGGCGGTGACGATTTTAATATGAATTGGGAGCTCAAATTTGTCCCCTTGATTGGTTGAGTAAGAAGGCACCCGAAAACTGGGGCCTTGGACACTGCCGGAAATGCAAGGGACCAAGTGGATCGGACGGTAAAGAAGGGAAGACAGCTGTGTTTTCTTGGGTTTTCTATTATTATCATCGGGTGTATGGTAAAGGACAGCGGACAGAGATGTAGACAAATGAAAAGTCTCGCAGGGCTCTGGTTTTTGTGTTCCCCCCTTAATCGCTTCCTTTTCTCTTTACCAGTGTGCCAGGCTGTGCTGATAGGACAGCTTCTTTATTTAGTGGCTCAAGGATTATTACACCAGTTTATGAGCCATGAGAAGTACAAGAAAAAGCCCTACTTCGAAAAAGTTGGTTTATAGTTTAGTGCAACCTATGCAGGCTAAGGGACCGACCTGTCGACACGAGAGTTAGAAGACATGAATTATAATTTTATGGATCTTTGGACGTACTAAACAGAAGAAGAAAAAAAAAAATACTCCAAAAATATATATAAATGACAAAAAAATTCATAACTTTTAATTATTTAAACAATAATATCCATCAAATAAAATATAATAATAAAATTTAATTTTAATTATTTATTAAATAATTAAATCATGATTGATTCAAAATATTAAAATCTATATATCAAAATTTATAAAATAATTAACTATAAATTCATAATCAATTAATAAATTAAAATTTAATTATAAAATTTTTGAACTTAACAATGTAAGGTTCTTAAGCCTGGATTATCTTTTGTTCTTAATTTTATTCGTATGTCAAAAAAAATAAAAAATATAAATTATAGTAGTTTAATAAGTAAAATCTATAATTCTTTACCGGACAAACATAAATTTTTCTCTAATACAATACTTAAAAATAATAAATATTATAAAAATAAAATATTTCATATAGCATATGGAAAAATAAGTTGTTAAGCAAATTATACATGTATAAATCGTGAATATTTCATCAACACAAATCTAAGTATACATTGTAAATAAAATCATAATTCGATCATTGCCAATTAATCATGTCGTAGTTTAAAATATTGCTCTCAGACATTCATGAGCCATCATCGTAATCGATAAGTTTCATAATTCGTATTTATTACCAACTTTATATCCATTAGCAGAGAGCCATTTGTCGATTGACCCAATTTTGATGAGGCTATCATTGCTATCTAAGAGACTTTAAAATTTTTAACATGCATATACACAAATGAAAATAATAAAATTCATGCTTCATAAACATACTATTTTTATAAAAATATATTTATAAAATTATTTATCATAATAAAATATATTTTTTTATTTCATATATATCGATCTTTTATTTTATGAAAAATATGATTTTATCAGTAGCAGATCATATGTATAAAAAATATGATAATTTAAAAATCAACAAGATATATAAAATCCACTTGCCTCATTCATCCTAGATCTTTAGACTTCTTAGAAGAACCAACTAATCATATTTAAAATATTAAATCATAATCAATTTTTATTTTATGATTTCAATAAAATTAAATAACAATAAAAGGAGACTATTGATCAGATGATCGGTTCAATAGACCACCCAAGCACCAAAGCAGTTTATGACTCTTTTATCGAGGTTGACATGCGTTCATAGTGAAGGGAATAGGACTTTGAATTGGTCCTCTATCAACTTAGAGAGAGAAAAAAAGAGAGACATAAGAGAGAGAAAGAGTGCTAGTCTTCTCTCTCCTTTTTCTTTTATCTTTTTTTTCTTCTTCTTCTTTTTCTCTTTTCTTCTTCTTTTTTTAGGCCAAAAAGGGAGGAAGGGTTGGCTGATCCATAATCCGACAAGGTGGAAGCTACCGGAGGTCCGACAATAAGTGGCGAGGCTAAGCCAATAGTTTATAGTGTGGACAGTAGATGATGATGGCCAACCACTAGGAAAAACATGGGAAAGCTTCGGAAAATAAGTGATCTATCCATTTTCTTGTTCTTTCCAACCATCAGCTGGTCATTGGCGGCCATGGCACCACTGTGGAAGGTGGTAGGGAGGTCGGGCTATTCGACCAAGACTCTGACATCAAGGGTTGGCAAATGCTAGTAGCTGAAAAGAAGGAGAAAAGTGTCGAAAAAATAGAGAATTTCTTTCTTCATTATTTTTCGATGAAATCAGTGGCCAGCAATGATGCCAAAGACCATAAGAAAAGAAAAAAGAGAGAGGATGTGAGATCGAAGCCTTATCTTGGCTCCAGTGGTGTCTCAACTTTGATTTCCATTGAAAATAAGAATACAAGCCATGAACTTAAATGGAAAAAAAGAGAGGAGAGTGCGATGATCGCCGGTGAATGATCTTAGAGGGAAGGAGGGTTATTTGTAGAGAATCTCCTAAGATTTTGTTCGAGTCCAACCATCCTATGAATCTATTTCTCACTTGGACTCATCGGAAGAGAAGGCTCCCAACGAGAGCATTTTCAAGTTTTTTTTTTTTTTTTCTCAAAGTGGAGATGTGGGCTCATGTCATGATGGGTTGGTCTAATGGGCCAGACTATCCCGAGAAAACAAAGTGAACATAAATTATATTTTAATCTTTTTTTACTAATTTATATTTTTTTTATTTAAAAAATAAGCCAATCGGGATTCAATTTTTTTTTCTTTTTTCCAGTCAATGTCTAGAACTTAAATCCTAGAGCTCCACCGAGGGCAAATCTTTAACGGATACATGACAATCAAGAGAGTTAATTTTGGTTTCATTTTCCCTCTTCGTCACGCACCTCCATAGAGTCCTTTTCCTAAGTAATATAAAAAAATTAATTATAAAAATAATTTAATCTTTAACTTATTTATCGATTTGATGTAAAAATGATAAAACACCATTCAAAATGACGTTTTATCTTCCACGTCACCTACCCCCCATTTTTCAGATAGACCACACGAAAAAAAAAAATTAAAAATATCATTTGGTATGGCATTTTTAAAAGCGTCATTCCAAACGATATTTTTAAAAATACCATATCATTTGGCACTTTTAAATATTTTCAAAAAAAACAAAAAAATGATCAAAAAATAAAAATTATAATTTTAAATTTTTTAAAAAATAAAAATTATAATTTTGATAAAAAATTATAATTATCTTTTTATTCCAAATTATCTTTTTATTTCAAATTATCTTTTCAAATTATCTTTTTAAAAAAATATATGAAAAAAATTATTGTAAAAAAAATTAAAAATATCATAAAAAAATTGAAAAGAAATAGAAATTATAATTTAAAATTTTAAGAAAATAAAAATTTTAAATTTAATTAAAATAAAATTCATCATTTCATATTACAATCTCCTTTTTGAATTATTTTTTTAAAAAAAAATATCATAAAAGAAGAAAAAAATTGGAAAAAAAATAAAAAAAATAAAAATTATAATTTGGAATGATTTTTTAAAAATTAAATTTCAAATTTGAATTAAAATAAAAAAATAATTTTATATTATTTTTTTCATTCAAATTTAATTTTTTAAAAAAAATGTAATCTAAAAAAATATCTAAAAAAATCTTTCTTAAAAAATTTAAAAAATAAAAAATATCCAAAAAAATATGAAAGAAATGAGAAAAAAATAAAAATTATAATTTTGAATAAAAATAAGTAAAATTTTAATTTTAATTCAAATAAAAACCATCATTTAAAATTACTTTCCCCATTTAAAATTAATTTTTTAAAAAAATATGTAAAAAAAATAAAAAATAAAAAAATAGTATAAAAAAATAAAATATTTTAAAAAATAGAAAAAAATAAAAATTATAATTTTAAAATTAAAAAAAATTAATTTTTTAATTTTAATTAAAATTAAAAATACCATTTCAAATTACTTTCTCCATTTCAAAATTATTTTTTTAAAAAATATTCCAAACAAATGAAAAAATGATCCTAAAAAAATTTTATAAAAATATAAATAAATATAAAAAATGGAATAAAATTATAATTTTAAATTATAAAAAATCAATTTTTTAATTTGAATTAAATTTTAATAAAAGAAAAAATGCCATAAAAAAAGTGAAAAAAGGGTAAAAAATGTGAGAAAAAATTAAAATAAAATATTAAAAATTTAAAAAAAATAAAAATTTTAACTTTAATTCAAATTATTTTTAATTATTTTTTACTTAAAAAAATTCTTCATTTCAAATTATTTTTTTAAAAAAATATCTGAAGGAAAGAAAAAAAATTGATGAAAAAAAAATTAAAAACACCATAAAAAAAGAAAAAAGGGGAAAAAATAGAATTGAAAAAAAATAAGAATTGTAATTTTAATTCAAAAATAAAATTTGTAATTTTGAGTTTTAAGAAATAAAAATTCTAATTATAATTCAAATTAGAAATATCATTTCAAATAACTAAATTAATTTAAATTTAATTTTTTAAAAAATATTCCAAACAAAGGAAAAAAATGCTTAAAAAATACCAAAAAGATAAAAATGAGAGAAAATTAAAATTATAAATTTAAATTATAAAAATTTTAATCTGAATTCTAAAAAATTTAAAAAAAATACCATAAAAGAAGTGAATAAAAAGAAAAAAATGATAAAAAAATATAATTATAAATATAAATAAAAAAGTATTAACTTTAATTGAAATAAAAAATTATCATTCAAATTACTATTCTCATTTAAAATTATTTTTATTTATTAAAAAATCACATTAAAAAAACTAAAAAAATTGAAAAAATTTTTAAAAAATCATTAAAAAAAGTAAAAAAGAAAAAAAAATAAAAAAATATCAAAGGAAATGGCATTTTTGAAAATGACATCCCCCTTGGCGATTTTCAAAGATATAATCCAAAAAAAAAATCCTTCTCCCTCTTCTTTGACGATCTCCGACGTTTTCTCCTCTCCGACGGCACGGCGACGAGCTCCCGACGGTGGTGAGCTCCCTTCTCTCTCTCTCCCTCTTCCTCTCTCTCTCTTCTCTCCCTCTTCCTCACTCTCTCTCCCTCTTTTTCCTTGGTCGTCGGCGTTAGAGGGCTGGCGGCGGGCCGTGCGCCCCGACGGTGGCCCCCCACAACGGCGGCCCTCCCCTTCCCTTGGCCGGCCCCCTCCTCTCCCTCTTCCTCTCTCTCTCTCCCTCTTTTTCTTTGGCCGCCGGCGACAGACGGCCGGCGGCGGCCCACACGCCCCGGCGGTGGCCCTCCCCTTCCCTTGGCCGGTCCCCTCCTCTCCCTCTTCCTCTCTCTCTCTCTTTTTCCTTGGCCACCAACGACAGACAGCCGACGGCAGCCCACGCCCCCCGGCGACGGCCCCCCGACGGTGGCCCTCCCCTTCCCTTGGTCGGCCCCGTCCTCTCCCTCTTCCTCTCTCTCTCCCTCTTTTTCTTTGGCCGCCGGCGACAGACGGCCGGTGGTGGCCCACACGCCCCGACGGCGGCCCCCCAGCGGTGGCCCTCCCCTTCCCTTGGCCGTCCCCCTCCTCTCCCTCTTCCTCTCTCTCTCCCTCTTTTTCCTTGGCCGCCGGCGACAGACGGCCGGCGGCTCCCCGCGGCGGGCCCCGGCCCCCTCCTCTCCCTCTTCCTCTCTCTCTCCCTCTTATTCCTTGGCCGTCGACGACAGACGGCCGTCGGTGGCCCACGCACCCCGGCAGCGGGCCCCGACGGTCCCCTTCCCTTGGCCGGCCCCCTCCTCTCCCTCTTCCTCTCTCTCTCTCTCCCTCTCTCTCTGTCTCCCTCTTTTTCCTTGGCCGCCGGCGACAGACGGCCGGTGGCAGCCCCGGTGGCGGCCCCCCGCGATGGGCCCCATCCGTCCCCTTCCCCGACGGTGGGCCCCGACGGTGGGATACGGCGAGCCCCCGATGATGTACCGAGCTTTGGATACTGTAGTCGGCTTTTAACTCAAGCGGACAATAATCTTGGGCCTTCCTCACCTTTCGTAACTCCTATGGTGCAAACCGATAATGTTGAGGCCGTATTTGCAGAACAACATTCCACTATTACGGGTCCTAGTTGTCCAATTATTCAGAGTCCTATGGTGACTTCTCCTGTGTCTTCTGCTATGGTGACTTCTCATTTGATAGAAGTAGTGGTATGTGCGGGAGACGACACTCATACAGGGAACGATGATTGGGTAGTCGGTAGAATAAATTCTGATAGTCGAGGCTTTGAGTCAGATGAAAGTGGAGATGAAGACTGTTGGATGGATGAGGACAGTAGCAGTAATGATGATGATGGTGAAGATGAGAATGATGGTGAAGATGTTCAGGCTAATATTAATGTGGGAGAACCTCAACCTCGTTTGCATGAACCTTCACAATTTTTTAACGATATAAATTTAGATGATGGTGGTTGTGTTAGTGCTGGTCGAAAATTGAACTCTAACTATCAGTTTTGGGACTCCTCGATGACTGAATTTTTCAAAGATCTAATGTTTGAGAGTAAAGATTATATAAGGAGAGCTGTTGATCTTTATCACATTATGAAGCATCGGACATACAATGTAGTTCAGTCACATTCGAAATTATGGTCCGTACGATGCGCAGCGGACAATAATATTCAAAATCGTAAATGGAGGCTTCGTGCTGTATTGTTGAAAAAATATGAATATTTTCAAATCACAAAATATGAGGGTCCTCACACTTGTTTGTTTACTGGGTTGAGTCGAGACCACAAACATGTCAGTGGAAGGATGATTGGCACACTAGTCCGACATATTGTTGAGAAAGATCCCGATGTTAAAGTTGAAGCTATTGTGGCAACTGTTAATGATCAATTTCAATATACAGTGTCATACAGGAAAGCTTGGTGTGGAAAGTAGAAGGCATTGGTTGATATTTATGGAGAATGGGAGCCGTCTTATGCTAAATTATCCTATTATATGGCTGCACTTCAACATGCAAATTCCGGTACAGTTGTTTCATGAAATTTTTTTCAAGTTGTGAATTTCAATGTCCGAGTTTTAAATTATATTTTTTGAGCTTTTAAATCATCTATCCAGAGTTTTACGCACTGCCGTCCTGTAATCAGCATTGATGGCACGCATTTGTATGGAAAGTTTAAAGGTAAGATGTTAATTGCAACAGAAATTGATGCAGAGAATGAGATATTTTCATTAGCATATGCAATTGTGGATGAGGAGGCGACTGCAAGTTGGAATTGATTTTTTTTCCAACTCAGAACACATATCGTTAAAGATAGAAATAGAATATGCTTAATTTCTGACAGGCATCCAGGTATATTAAATGCCATCGCAGATGAGTCTATTGGATGGAGTCCACCACGTGCCTATCATCGATACTGCTTAAGACATATCTGCAGTAATTTAAACACTCATTTTAAAAATGTGCAGCTGAAAAGAACAGTATGGCAAGCAGGAAGCACTCATCAAGTTCGCAAGTTCAACTTTATTATGGATAGGATCAGAACAGTGAATGAAGAGGCTTGGAGCTGGTTGTCCGAGATAGAAAAAAAAAAGTGGACGTTGGCACATGATGATGGCCTGCGCTATGATGTCTTAACTACAAATTTGTCGAAGATTTTTAACAGTGTTTTACGAGGAGCTAGAAATGTGCCAATTACAGCTTGTGTTCAAATGATATTTTATCGTCTTGTAAAATACTTCAATACGAGGCATGCTCAAGCTTTGAGATATGTAAAGGAGAATCTAAATAATCTTTTTACTCCTCATATTACAATTAAGATTGCTGAAGATCAAGTTAAAGCTAACCAGCATCGAATAATAGCATTCAACCTTCAAAGAGGTATATATGAAGTGCTTACGAGGAGAGCAGGCGCAGGATTACGAGGTGGAGAAAATTTCCATACTGTTACTTTAGCTGAAAGAAAATGTTCTTGTGGAAAGTAGAGCATGTACAAATATCCATGTTCACACATTTTAGCTGTGTGTCAAGAAATTACTGTATATTTTAGTGATTTTGTGGATGATGCATATACAATTACAGTATATTTGAATGCTTGGAGCGGTGACTTTAATCCATTACCACATGAAGATTATTGGATGCATACACGTATGTTCAAATATATTCCTGATCATCATCATTTGAGACCCAAGCAGAAAGGTAGACCAAAGTCAACAAGACTACGAAATGAGATGGATGATAGGCAAATAAGAAGTAAGAACCACTATGGCATTTGTAGGGAATAGGGTCATGACCACCGTCGTTGTCCTAGGATACTTCAACACACTTCAATTTCAAGCAGTGAAAGAAATTAAAGGCTCTGAAGGTGTATTTTCGTCATTGTTTTATGTATTTCTGTGAGATTATATTTGAATATACGTGTTTAATATCCTGAATTTTGTGTTTAAGTTGTATTGTGTGACAATATTATGTTAAAAATATATTTCTTATAAAATGAATGGCTATCATATTTTTTATTTTTTAATACACTTGTGATAATATCATTATTTTAGATTCATTAGCGTATTATGGCTTACGATCCGCGATATTCCGATCCTCGAGACAGCAATATTCTTATATTGTAGGAGCACCATCGATTACAGACTATTTTAAATGACGGCGTAAGCATTCCAATCTTATTTACTATTTAAATTTTTTTTGAAAAGTCATATACATTATCTAATTATTATATTTTATTGTAGGAGCCCAGATACCTTCATGTACGACGATCCGATGCTGACTTCTGGAAGACAGAGGACATCCCACATAGAGTGCTGGATTATTTACGATATCTTGGATTTTATGAAGTATATCGGATTGGTCGTATACAAATAGACGTTGGTCTTATTACTGCTTTGCTTGAGAGATGGCATCCAGAGACACACATTTCATCTTCCATTTGGTGAGGTGACCATCACTTTACAGGATGTCAGCATCCTTACTGGACTACCAGTTGATGACGATCCAGTTACTGGAGTTGAAAAGATAATTTAAAAAGATAATTTTAAATAAAAAGATAATTATAATTTTTTATTAAAATTATAATTTTTATTTTAAAATTTTAAAATTATAATTTTTATTTTTTAATTATTTTTTTATTTTTTTAGAATATTTAAAAGCGCCAAATGATATGGCGTTTTTAAAAACGCCGTTTGGATTAGCGTTTTTAAAAATGCTATACCAAATGACGTTTTTAAATTTTTTTTTTTCGCGTGGTCTACGTGGAAAATGAGGGGTGGGTGACGTGGAAGATAAAACGCCATTTTGAATGGTATTTTATCGTTTTTACATCAAATCGATAAATAAGTTAAAGATTGAATTATTTTTATAATTAAATTTTTTTTTATATTACTTAGAAAAAAAATCTACCTCCGTACATAAAATTAATGTTTTGTTTACTTTATTATTTTTTATTTTTTATTTATTAGATCCACCATATTTTCATGGTACGTGATAGACTTTTTTTTCTAAAATCACTATAATTCCATCAAATATGATCTAGATTATCCTATTTATATTGAACGTACATACGAACTAGCGCCCGGCATAGACATCAATAAATAACTTGAGCTCTATTTACACCTGTAAAAAATTCTTCCTAAACATATTTGACGTGAATAGTCGACTACTTCATCTTTGTCATATGTTAAGCTTGTAAGTTAAAGACCCAGAAAAATCAAACATTTATTTAAGGATCTATAAAAAATATTTTTCATGGCATTAGCTATAACGTGAAAACTGTAGGGTGCAAGCCATTTTTTCACTCTGTATGGAGGTTTCCATGTTAGATACTGTTTAAGAAACAAAGCTTCATTTATTTTTTTTGATGCAAATGAGTTAGGGAAGACCCAACTCAATGGGCATCATAAGTAGAAATAAAATTACAGTAGTTTAGTAGTCTATGTTTGAAGTTAAGTGTGCAATTGCTGACTTCCCTTATGCTACAGAACTCAGCAAAGAAAGACAATTCCTAACGTAATACAAAAGATATTAGAATGGTGATTCTGCTTGGAAATCTGTCTTCTAAATTTGCAAGTTCTGAATATCTGTAGCGAGGTTTACAACCTTTCCAACAGCTCATTCATGCTGTTTCTAACCTGTTGGGTTGAAGTATAATTTTTGTTAGCCATGTATTCTGTCCATGAGATGAAGAGATTAGCGATTTGTTTGGTCACAAATTTTGGTAGATAAGCATGGTACTCAAAACATCTTTTGTTTCTTTCTTTCCATAAAGTCCATTGAGCCGTGGCAATCAAGATATCTAATCCATTTTACAAGGGGCACGTTTTTATGTCTGATCTCCAAGCACTCCATAATAATAATTGGGTTCTTGGGAGATCCTCGAGATGGAAATTTTGTAGTAACGTTGACCAAACCATTCTGGAGTATGAGCACTGAAGAAGTAGGTGATCATCAGTTTCTGAGCTGGACTCACATAAGGAGCAGCTATCCTTACCCTTCCACCCTCGTTTGATGAGATTAGATTTTGTCTGAATTCTATCTTGGATGCAGAGATATATAAAGCATTTAACTTTCTCTGAAACTCTGATTTTCCATATGATTGCAGAGAATAAAGGCCTGATTCCTCCATCCAGTAGGAAACGGTAGCACTGTTTTGTGGAGAATGTCTTATCAAGAAACCATTTCCAACCTATTGAATCTTTCTTGTCTGAGATTTTTACGGCCAACATCTCATGCCTCAGTTGCTGGTGCCCTATGTCGCATTGAGTTGGTGATGCAAGTGGGCAGCAGTCACTATTATTGCATAGGGTATAAGCTTCTGCAACAGAGATATTCTTTGTGGGTGACAGGGCAAACAAGCAAGGGAACCTATCCTTGATGGGTTGGTGAAACAACCATGAATCATGCCAAAATAAGATGTTCAATCCATTACCAAGTTGGAATTTGACTAAAGCCTGGAATATGTTTTTAACCTTTAGAACCGCCTTCCAGAATACCAACAAGGGCTGATAGTGTGGTGGTTTCAGAGTGAGAGGCTGATTCTGGTAGTATTTTTTTGAAACCAATGTATTCCATGGCTTATGTGTATTTTGCAATAGCTTCCACCACCATTTGCAGAACAAAACCTTATTAAGTGTCTTGACGTTGGTGATTCCCATTCCCCCAAAATCTTTTGGCCTGCACATCAAATTCCAATTTAACAGACATCTACCCTGCTTAACCCTATCATCATTTCTGTCCATAGGAATGCCCTCCGCAGTCTGTCTATTCTTTGGATGATGCAAGGTGGTATGATGAAGTTGGACATCCAGTATGTTAGAATTGGTGTGATTACTGAATTGAGAAAAGTTATTCTTCCAGCAATGGAGTGTAGTTTACCTTTCCAACTCGCAAGTTTTTTTAGAGATCTTCTCAATGAGTGGCATTCAACCATTTTGTTTAGGCTGTCCAATTCATAGTGGCAGACCCAGGTAAGTAAGTAGAAGATCACCAGATCTGCTACCTAAGATGGTTGCGATCTGATCCCTATGTTTTTCTGTGATTCCAATTCCAATTACAGTGGACTTCTCAAAGTTTATATTTAAGACAGAGAGCAATTCATAAGAGTAGAATATGAATTTCAAGGAAGTAATGTTTTCTCCAAGTGTCCCACTGAAAATGAGCGTATCATCTGCGAACTGAAGGTTGTGGATGCTGCTGATCACTTCCTTTCCACCAATACCTTTAACCATTCGATTTGTAGACGCTGCTTTGAGAATTCTGTTTAATGTATCTACCACTAAAATAATTCCCTTTAACTCGACTACCAGGGATTCTTGTAGTAAAAATAGATTCATTATTTGGTCATTAGAAAATATTTTTAACTTGATTTCAGCTAATTGAGAATCCGCAAAGTCCTCACTGCCTTCCTCACCGTCCTCTACAAGGCCGGCGTCCAGAGCTGCGAACACTGCCGGATCATCCACCGCCGTCCGGTGCTCCTCATCTCATCTCCGACGTCATCGGACAGGGAAGAAGTTGGCCCACGTAGACAAGAGGACTAGGGGAATACGTCCCCTTTTGCCCCACATTCTCTTCGAATCGAATGAATCCATGGCGACCACCTCTCTCCTCGAATTCAAATCCCTCTCTAATGGCTTCGACCTCGCCTCTTCCCGGTGACCCTCGTCACCACCGTTCTCTCCTTCAAACGTTTCGTCTTATTAAAACTTTACCTCTTCTGGCTGGGGAGCTTTTAAATGTTTCTGGTGGTAAGTATCACTCGGTGCGAATTAAAATGCGTCCTGTTTTATAGCTTTCATTTGATTGCTGCGTTACTATTTTAATATAATCGCATCTTCTGTACTTTGTACTGCTTCTGTAGTCGCAAATGATTAAAATTTAAAACTGACACATGATTAAATTCTTACTAAACTTTTGTCGAGACTATTAGTCAAGTATGCGAGATTACTATAATTCATGCCCTGTTTGTTTTGGGACATAAGTATTGCAATTACGTCTCTTGGCGAGTTTTGGACTGTTGTCGTGGGATATCGAAGTTGACGGATCCCATTTGCCATCAAGATTAGGTTTTTTTCATTCTGGAAGCCTAGTTTGTTTCAGATTAAAGAAAAAAGACTAACACGCCTACCTCTAGACTTGTTTTAAGTGTATCAGTAAATTTAAGTTTAGAAATATTATCATTTTGGGTCTCTTTAGATCAGGCATTCAGTTTGAGAATTTTCTGAACAGTAGTATTTGGAAAAATCTCAATTTTTGCCTAATTAAAGTCCCTCCCTTTTGTCGTCAACTTTGTAATCTGTGAGGTCTGGTTTGAGTATTTTTATTCCGCAAGGTTCTTTTCATCAGATAATTGACAACTTCACTGGGTGTACTGGAGGTGAATCTGATTGGATATATTGCAACATGTGTATATTAGTGAATTTGATCAATGTACTTGGTAGATTTATGGTGCATTTTCTGTTTTGCTTTTTCTTGAATTCGCACTATACATTTCAAGAGAATGTTATGCAAGACTAACAAGCATCCCTACGTCTTCACTTTCCCTTACCTCACCAAATAGTTGGTCAGGTTGGTTTTGATTTTTGAGATGAAATATCCTCCATATATATTTCCTGAAGGTTACAGATCACAGTTTGAATGGAATATTCATCTAGCTGCTGGAATATTATCATCAGGCAATTGCATTTATTTGAATGCTACTTGTTAACTCCGCATTGACGTGTTAGGTTACTTCGCCACTTAGAAGTTAGAACTATATTTTCTCACTGCTTTTACACTTGGGATAATGCCTTAAATTGTGGAGAAGAGCTAGTCAAAAAAAAAAAAAAAAAGGAAACAAGAAAAAGAAAACAAAAAGGACACCCAAACAGGACAGGGTAAGCTTCCCGACAAGGAAATGAAACTGGACCCTGGAAATTGATGAAAGATTTAAAATTGCTTGCCCAAACAATTTTTGTTTTTGGAGAACATCGTGCATCCTGGTTTGAGTTTGAAGTTATTACCAGAATCTTATTTATTGGAAGTGAATCTTTTTGAGCCGATTAACATCCTTGATTGCGTTCATCATTCTTCTAAGACCTCATTTCATTGTAAGAAAAGTAAAATAATCCAAATTATGCCTAAGTTGCTTTCTTGCCTCCCATCATGGAGTTTGTCGTTAACTTGCTTTTATTGAAATAAATTTACCATATAGCTTCAATTCATCCTAATCATCATCTTGTGAACTCTCGATGATTTGTCTAACAAAACTACGATGGAAAAATGGTATGCTATGTGCATGCTTTTCAACAGCTTTTAAAAGCCCCATGGTGTTGAAGTAGCAAGCAAACGGATCGAGCATGCAAGGTGCGAAAGAATGAGCAATGGCTTTCATTCGCCGTTGTGCATCAACGCAGTTGTTTTGAGGCTGAGAAAGACCAAGTACGGAAGAGCTATAATTGGACTTAAAAGAGTGGTTCTGATGACCGCTTGGTAGCCAACTCTGGTGCTTACTGATGCAAATATAGACCTTGTGGTCATATTCTAATCCTATAGGTAGTCGAGAAACATAGAAACGAACATCCAAAGTTCATTTCGCATTTGAGTGGACTGATCGCACCGTTCATCTTTTTAGAAATCTCCTTTGTGTGTAAAGACTAATTCATAAAAGAGAGTTGTTGCCTGGTTTTACTAAAGCTAAAAAAAGGGAGAATTAGTAAAATACATTATTCCATTTTTCTGTTACATGAAATGCGATTAGCTGTTGCATATCCCTCGTAAAAAGGAGAGGAGTTTTAAATCTATGCCGACGAAAAGCCATAGACGCTCAACTCTAAGCCTTGATGAAGTTCTAGTAGCGCCCAGATTAAAGGGTATGCATCTATTCTTGAGGAAAATAAAGGGGAACCAATCTGTTTCACACATTTTCATCTAAAGGATCATGTACATTTAGCATGCCAGAAATTAAAATAAGTAATAGACAGAGGAACCAATAATCTATCATCTCTGTTTCAAAACATTATGCCTACTTTCAGCTTATACAAGGCATGTTGAAGTTCATTTTTTCAAAAAAAAAAAAAATAATAATCTCATTTCTATTAATGTAAAAAAGAAGAAAGTTTCATAAGATTCCCTGTAGTATTTCGCATCACCTAGTTAATTGGACTAGTTCAAATGTAACTAAAGGGAAATTTTGCCATATAAGACACCGAAAATGCATCGTGCAGACAATAGGAACCTTTAGTCAATATATTTGGGCACTGCTGGAACTACACGTGAAAATATGTTATGCAAATGGTAGGATTCTTATGATAATTTACGCAGGCAATATCTGAACTAATCCTGGCACTTTGCGTGCGTTTGGATTGCTGAGACAAGTTCAAATGAGACTTAAAGGAGAACTATGTCAGATAGGACTTGAAAATTTATTATGCAAATAATAGGAACTTTTGTTTAGTTTACCCTAGCAATATTTAAAATACTATAGTATTTGGAGCAGGGGTGACAATTTTAGGCGACCCACCGAGTATCCGATCCGATTCGAATGGAACGGATTTGATCTGACACGTTGGAACTGGAGACAGATATCGGTTCTAAAAAAAAAATATTCAAAGTGAATTTCGATCAAATACGAATAATGGTATTATCCCAATCTGAATCCGATCCAATATAATTTTATATTGTTTACATATATCCAATTGGATGAATCTTTCTTATCCATCCAATCCAAAAGGGATATGCAATGGATATAGATATGAGATTTTTATTTATAAAACAGATATAAATATGCGCCAACTCAATCCATACTCTATCCATTGCCATTGCTAACTTGAAGTGCTGGATCAGATCAAATGCAATATAAGCAAAGGTCAGAAGAAAGTCAAGTGTTTATCAAATAGTAAACTAGACAAAAATTTTCATTTTATGTTTCAAATTAAAAGTAGCTCTCCATTTAAGTTTAAATTAAAAGTAGCTTCTTATTTCAAACATAAATTAAAAACAACTTTTCATTTCTAACTGAAATGACCGTTATACCTTTATCTCTCGTACGGTTATACAACAAGACAGTATTATTTTACAATAACACAGTATTGATTTATAATAAGACAGTCATGTCTTCTAATATCGCAGTATTATTTTATAATACATAACGCGGTACTGATTTATAATAAGGCAGTACTGTTTTCTAATATCGCAGTATTATTTTATAATATGGCAGTACTATTTTATAATAAAATAGTACTATTTTATAATAGTATTATATTATAATAAAGCAGTACTATTTTATAATAAGATAATACTATATTATAATAAGAAAGTACTATTTTGTAATACCCTTATATTATAATAAGATAATATTATTTTACATTAAGATAGTATTATTTTATAATAAAACAGTACTATTTTCTAATATCATAATATTATTTTAGTATTGGTTTATAATTGCAGAGGTAATTTGATCATTTATGTCAATTGAGGAACTGCTTTTAAATAAAATTTAATTGGGAGCTACTTTTAAGTTTAAATTCAAATGAAAAATTTTTACTAATTTATTTTTTATCAAATTTAATATTATTAATTTATTAACATGACATGCCTTTGACCGATTGATTTGACCTAGAAGTGGGCCAAAATGGGCAGAAGGTTCACGGGGAAGGTGGAGATTACTAAATGAGAATTTTCATTTTAAATGCCGTCATAACATCCCACTTTGGAGATTAGTATATGAGAATAGTGTGGTGCGGTCCATTGCATGATCACTCGAATCATTGGAGGATTCGGTGTCAACCCCATGCCATCATTCGAAACCCCACCATAACCATCGTGTATCTCACCATCGATCACTGCACTGGAAGCGGGGTAGGTTCATGTCTACTGATGGGTGCGCTCGCTGGTGGTGTCGTTGAGGTAGTTTTTTTTTTTTTTTTTTTTGATGATGTGTCGTTGAGGTGGTAACCGACACGATTTGGTTGGTGCGCATACATTGATGGACGCATGGACCAAAGTGTCGTACGGTCGCATGTTTAGAGATCTCATCATTGCCGGAGATGGTGTGCGTTAATGGTGCCCTTAGCACCAAATGGCACACACAAGGACCACCAAGCCATGTTATCATGGATCCATAAAAATGGATCCACGTAATCTATATCACAGTAAGCTCAGGCGGTGTTTGAATCATCGTTATATGTGCCTATTACTCGATCATAATCACATTCCTGAATTATATTATTTTCAGGGTAGACTTTCTCGAGCCCTAGATGATTGAGGATCTAATTCATTCACCCATGAAACACCAAATAAGTAGGTGTCGTTAATCCAATTATTTGTTTATCTCCGGTCTCTTCTAAATAATAGGGACTACATGGGTGCATCTCCATCCCTTCAAAGTTCAAGCCCATTTCTTCTGGCTAGGATTCAAGTGCAGGGATAATATCTGTTGCCGATTGCTTGCATGCGGACTGTGCATGATAAAAAATAGCAGCAATATCTTATCAAAAAAAAAAAAAAATAGTAGCAATAATGATTATCGATAAACTCTCATCCATCAAAAAATAAAGAGACTCTCCAATCATTTTTAGTTTTGGAGTGAGGATTGGAGTACATCATGAATCTGATCGAGTCCAAGCTATATTTATTTTGTTATTAAATTTCAGATTATTAAAATTTGATATTTTTATGTCCAAATTTAATTCATAACTGGTTCTAAATTTAATATACTATATCTTTTTCACAGACCCACACCATTTGATCATAAACGAGTTTTCTTATAAGAGGACCGATTAGGAACCTAAAAATTTTTTATAATAAAATATTCTAAAATTTTTTTAGCCAATTGAGGTTTCATGTAATGATGATGCTTGCTTGTTGTTTTATCAAATCAGCCGGTTAAAGCGTGTAGATTTTGTTGTGCTATGGTCAAAAATTAGGGTTAAAGTGTGTCATTGCATTTTTTTTTTTTTCCTCCAATAGTAGACGGTGGAAAGAATCTTATGGATGGGACAAGCAAAGCTTTCTGATGAACATAAATCTTCAAATATTGTGATTTTTTTCAGACGATAGATGGAGTGGGAAGAGCCTAACGGACTTTTCATACAGGATGGGACGGACAGAATCTTTCGGTTCTTTCGATTTATTTTTTGTTTCAGTTTTACCTGTATTCCAATAGATGGATGAGATGATAAGGGAAAGGGTTGGATAAAATGATTTAGGTGCCAAACCAATATTTTTTAAAAATTCCCCCCAGGCCAGCGTCCCACCACCCCCAAGCCTACCCCCCGCCGCCGCTATCTTTGCTCCCGAACTGAAAAAGGACATGCCATTATCAAACAGCATTGAATTGGATGGGAGGACATGACCGAAAAGAGACACCACGGGTGGCATAGGAAATTCGACGTGTATCTCATCATTTTATATGTTTGGTCCGAACAGTTATTATTTTTTTACATATATTTAATTTTTTTTATTTACAAATTTTATATAATAAAAATATTTATTTTTTAAAAAAAATTATAAAATTTTATAATATATTATAATTTTTTATATATAAAATATTATAATATAATCTAAAAAATTATGATACTCTGTAGTATATTATGACATCTCACGTCAAATTATAATTTTTTACGTCCAAAATATTATAATATAATTCAAAATATTATAATATAAGAGATATATATTTATTTAATTATTTTTTATTATATATTTAATATTTATAATTTTATTTTTTTATTTAAAAATTTTGAACGATAAAAATATTTATATTTTTTGAAAAAAATTATCATATTCTATGACATATCGTAACATCATGCGTCAAAATTATAATTTTTTACCGAATATCATAATATGAATATAAAATATTTTAATTTTTTTAAAAAAATATAAATATTTTTATTATATAAAATTGTTAAATAAAAATAAAATTATAAATATTAAATATATATTAAAAAATAATAATTATATAAATTAATTATATAAAATAATATATTTTACATCAGATTTTCTACGCCGCCCGCGCTGCACAAAAAATTACATCATGACCGAAACCACAGACCTCTCTACTATTCACCCCAAAAACAAAACAAAGTCTCTCCCCATACCTCACACCCAAGGCTTCTCCAAATGGCCCTCTATAAATAGAGGCTTCATTCCTTCTCCCTTCTTCCATCCTCTAGTGGATATATCTCTTTCCAGTGTTGAGAAAGATGAAGGCATCCTTCCTATTCCTGTGTGTTGTGCTCTCTGGCCTTCTCCTCAACCAGACTCCGGCCACCACGGCGGCGACGTGCGACCCCACCGAGCTGAGCCCATGCGCCGGTGCTATCCTGTTCTCGTCTCCGCCGTCCTCTGCTTGCTGTGCTAAGCTCAAGGCGCAGCAGCCCTGCTTCTGCCAGTATGCGAAGAATCCAAACTTAAGCGGCTACATCAACTCCCCCAACAGCCAGAAAGTGGTTGCTGCCTGCGGCGTGTCGATTCCTCGCTGTTGATCTGGTCGACCTTTCTCGCTTTCTCTCCAGAGAGTTTACCGAGAGAGTGAGGAAATCTTAGCTATGGATGCAAACTATATGGTAATGGAGTGTTTGTAGTGCTAATGACTGCCATGTGTTGGTGAGTGCTAGTTGTAAGAGTGTATGGCTGGGCCTCCCTTCTCATTCTGTTCCAGGTGCTGGTGATGAGGGCTTGTGCCTTGTCTGTAAGTATGGATTATCTTAAATAATCGCGAGCAGTGATATTCTTCGCGAGAACTGGATTTTTTCCTTTTTTATGTTTCAGTTTTAACTTCTTCCTTTTGGAATGTGGAGTTAAGCTACTTTCCGGGTTGGACCAGATCAAACAGTTTATACTGTTCTAAGTCCTTATATAACCTTATAGACGATTAAAAAGACTTGGACAGTAAGTATTTCTTTTTTCCGGCCCCCAATGTTTGGCTGCATTATTATATTCTTAGAAAACATGAAAACAGAAACATTATAATGCAAACTTACATTATATACCTTTTCCTCACATTATAATGCAAACTCCCATGCCTGCCCTCACTTTCATCCATTCATTATCCGGCTGCACTACTTCGTTCTCCTATCCCCTCTGTAGATGGTCCTTTTTGATCCATAGAGGTTGGCATCATTCCCTCATGCATTAAGCACCAATTGGCACAAAAAGCAGGGCCACCAATCTATGTTAGCAAGAATCATCAGTTATTAGAGTGGGTTTTTATGGAGGGTTCGGATCATCATCATCTCCGGCTCTAGATGATTGAAGAGCTCGGCCATCCACCGACAATGGTCAAAACATGTAGGTTAGTCGAATGGAATTATTTGTTTGATAACTCACCACTGGATAACAAGACCCATTTATCTATGTTGGGACAAAGAAATGCCACTGGCTGAGGTAGAATCTTGGTTTCAGTAAGAACATTCAACTTAGAATTTTCAGTTTCTAGATATCGTAGAAAACTAAGCTTCTGAATTTTATTATTATTATTTTTAAAGATCTTCTAAATTTATCCCCTAGCTGATAGAGTTATCTCTGGCTTTGTAATCTTGGTCGCCAATGATTTTTTAGGTTTTTTTTAAGTCAGAACCTGAAAAAGGGCTACCATACACTTCATTAGAAATTAAAGTCATAATTTTTTGCTTGCTTGGTAATTGAGAGCAACCTCCCTGATAATTTGATAAATAGAACTGCCCATATATCTTGTGTGCTGTGCTCATCAATCCAAATTGAATTCACTTCTCATTATACAATTTTGAATTAACGCACACTTTAAAAATACAGCAATTACAATATTCAGTATCCTATATTTTTGCTGCGTTGTTCATTCATGTTAATTGAAGTACTAAAATTGGAAAAGCCTGTCAATACTTCGTGCAACAAAAGATACCAGTGAACAAATAGCACCTCAACATAATTTTTCATGCATATCTTTTGCCTATTCCTGCAGGATCGTAATCCTTCCCTTCTATCTCAAATATTCATATATCATCATGATCACATCCAATAGATGGGGCTTTGTTTTTTTTTTTTTTTGTTATTAGATGGGGTTTTGTTTGCTGACCAAAACCTAAGCATTCCGCATCCCTCGCACGCTCGCACCACCACACCACACCAACCCCCGTCCCCGCTCGTCAACCGGCACCCCCTCCACCACACCACCACCCCCCCACCACCCCCACCTCTCCCACGACCACACCCCCACACCACAACCCCCATCCCCACCACCCCAACCAACCCAACCAACACCCGCACCACCTCACCCCCAACCCCAACCCAACCAATACCCACACCACACGCCACCCCAAACCACCCCGCCGTGGACTGTTCTCCTCTCTCTCTCTCTCTCTCAAACACACGCACGCACGTGCGAACGCACCCACACACACACATCTTAAGAATCCTATCTCATGCACTAATTGCAAGTCTTTTATAGGTTGATATGATGATAGCCATGGTGAGTGATTTTTCTTTTTTCGGGTGGTTTTGGGGGGGGGAGAGAGAGAGGAACATTGTCAGGAAATCAACGATATGGAGGTGAGAAAGGAAATTGCAGCAGCAGCTGGGTAAGTGAATAGAAAGCGGTAAGCGGAGGGGGGAAAAGAGGTGGTGGGGAAGAAGTAATAGCCATTGTAAGGATTATTTAGTGTTATAAATTATAATAATCCATCACATCACAAACGATTAATGGTCGTTATTAGGTATTTGCACTGTATGACTGATATTTTTTTTCAAAATTTATTTTTTTTATTTTCTTAGAAAAATTTGTATCACATCAAAATTTATATAATGACTGTTAGAACAATTATTACGTCATGTTTGATAAGATAAATAACGGTTGTTATAATCATTATAATGATCCATTATAATTTTGATGAAGAGTACATTATAAAGAAATAAGAGCACCATGGATAGCTTGGCATAAGGAACATATAAATCAAGTCAAGGACATTGGGACTCATTGATGGAATTGGATGCAATACTTGTTTCAAGGGTATCAAAAGTCTACATTTTGTTGATGGTACATTTTTATTTTGCACAGAAGAAAAGGACAACTTGCTGACAGTTAATGCAATTCTCTTTTTTGAGAAAGCTTTGGGGATGATTTTTTTTTTTTTTTTGGGGGATAAAAAGCATGATTTTATGCCTCAACGTGGATGATGAAAAGGACAAAAAAATTGCTGTGATGATGAATTGAAAGTTAGGATCAATCCCCTTCGCATACCTCGGCCTCGTACTTTATGATAAGAAAGTCCTCATGCAATGTTGGATGCTTCTCCTATTAAGAAAGCTAGGGATTGTGTTTGCCGCTCCAAGGAAGAGTGTGGACTCAGCATTAAAGGCTTCAAGGATATGAACCACCCCCTTCCTGCAAAATAGATTTGGAAACTCACAGCTAGGTCTAAAGCATCTTGGTGGAAGTTAATCAAAAGCTCCTATTACTTCAAAAGAAAGTTTTTTATCTTTTAGAATTGTACATGTTTAAACCATCTCAAGATACAACTGTGGCATTTTTGCATTGGCTTGGTCTATAATGTTTGTTATAGACCAAGTCTATCTAATAATTTCTCTTCAGCTTGACTCAGTGCCCCTTAATTTCTTATTTAATGAACTATATTATATAGTTTTCGTAGCCAATGCATTAGTTGCCTCACAATAGAGTTGGAGTTGGAGGATCATCAAAATTAGCTCAAGTTAGGCATTCAAGAGTTGCCAATACTCCTATCTGGAAGCTCACGCAAAATGGATCTTTCATAGTGAGCTTATTTTATAAATTTTTCAATAAGGGCTATTCTTTTATGGATAAATATTATAGAAAAGTTGATCAACTTTTTCATTAACTAACTTATCCATATTCTCACATTTTCAGGATAGGTAAGTTACTTTTCATAGATAAATTTATCCATAAAATGAAAAAAAAATCTTATCCATCTAAGGATGGCTAAATTATTTTTCTATCAGTCAGTAAAGTAGGTATTTAATTTTATTCCTAAAATACCTCATTCTAATTTTCAATGACTCCATTATTCCATTCCTCATAACTTAGTCATCTACTTTCTTCAAATCTAAAAAGCATAAAAGGTATTAAGGGAAATATGAATATTAGTAATTTATCCAAAAAAATATTAATACAAAAGAACATTGGTAATAGATTTCGAAGTTACTTTTCTATGCATAAAAGAATATAGATAAATTATTTTTTTATTTAAATATTATCTAAAAAATATTTATTTAAAAAAATATAAATTTTTAAATAATTTTTTTATCCATAAAAAAATGAGCTCTAAAGGTGGCCTCACTTGCCCATTCTACAAAATTATTGGAAAGCAATAGCAAAAAGTTAGGGTCTTCCTCTGGCTTGGTTTAAGAATTGGCTTCATACACTGGCTGGTCGAAGAACACTAATAAATTGAATGCTCAATTCCATTTCAGTTTATTGGATGTCAGTTTTTCAACTTCCACAATCAATAATTCAAAAAATTAACAGAGTTTGTATGAATTCTTATGGAGAGGTGACGGGCATCATGGTAGAACCAAAATGATCCTTGCAAAAGCTGGTCCATGGTATGTCGCCCAAAACATGTGGGAGGTTTGGGGATTAGACACCTTCAAACTATGAATCGATCTCTCCTATTAAAATGGTGGTGGAACTTCTACAACCAATAAGAATGATCTTAGAAGAAATTAATATAGACTATTTACTACAAGAACCGAATACCATTGCCTTCTCTCAGCACTTCTCGCCATATTGCACCACCGTTCTGGAAGAGCATTATCCGACAAGACTATACCTTTCAAAATTTACCACCTCCTTGATAGGTAATGGCAAGAACACCTCCTTCTGGTATGACACCTGGTTGAAAGATAGGTCTCTTAACATGATTCTACCTAATCTTCATGCTTTCACTATCAACCCACTCATCAGTGTTAACGATTTCCTATCTCATGTCCAATGGTAATTACTCTTTGGATGACCGCTAAGCTTTGCTGCCATAGAGGAACTTATTAAACTTTCTAAATACCTACCATATGCAAGCTTATCAGAAGATGATGATAGAAGATTGTAGAAATGAAGCACGAAAGCGAAATTCTCAGTTAAAAATTACTACCTATTTTTGATTGATGGAGGTGTACATCAAGCCATTGGAAAAGCATTGTGGAAGCTGTTTCTCCCAAAAAAAGTTAAGGTCTTTGGTTGGTTAACCTTCAACGACAAAATTCAGACTTTTAAAAACCTGTTCAAAAAAGGAGTATAAGTTGAATTACAATGCTGTCTCTGCTTTAGAAGTAATGAAACTACTGGTTACCTTCTCCTGGATTGTCCATACTTCATATCAACATGGACATTGATTACCCATAGCCTATGCTATCCTCAGCTCCCTCTCAGCATTTCTCAAGTTTGGACAGATTGTATTTACATTTTTTCTGAAAAAGAAAAGGGCAAAATTACTGTCTCTCTTCTTCTTACTTCTCATTGGATAGTCTGAAAACAACGTAACAACAGGATATTTAGATTTGAAGCTTTTTCAGCTCTGAAAATAGCAAAGAAAATTGCTCGAATTTTTTAAGAATAGACATTGCATTCAATTCATTAAGGGAGAAGTAAATATACTAAGCTCTGTGCAGAATTAAAATGCATAAGCATGAACTCCCTGAATGCAAGAAATTTAAAGACTGATACATCTTCTAACCTTGTGGACACTAATTAATGATCACCAAGAACTGTAATCGAAAAGTCCGAATAGAGTAATAGCCTGGTTATCAACAATCACAACAACAACTCTATACAATAATAGGTACAATTCTGAATTTCTATATTTCTCTTCTCAGCATATGTACCCTGACTTCAGTATCACTCCACTTCTTTGATATTAGACTAAAAGGATCCACACTGTTATTGGTCCTTGCCTAACTTTGTAAATACTATTGATATATAATACAAATATCGGAGGAACTTCCTCCTTGTTCCTAAAAAAAAGAAAAAAGAATTAGCTTCATACATGTGAAATTTTGGCACGGAAGTGGTAGGCCATGAGTGCCGAATACTTTGCGGTAGCAGTGCAGAAACTGTCTCCCATCTTTTGTTGAATGCTCATTCGTGAGAAGCAGTTGGACATCTCTGAAGACATGTCAAAGCTTAAGGGGATAGCCTGATAATTTCCAAGACTTATGGACTTCATGGAGAACAAAGAAGATTCAGAAATTAGATAGAAGAACCTGGGATCAGCTTGCGATTGCGCTCTGTTGGCATGTATATGGCAAGAGAGAAATAGGAGAATTTTTACCAAGCAACGGGCCTCTGTTTTTTCAGTTTTGCTGAAGATTCTGCATTCATTTCAGGCTTGGGACCGCCTTGGCTTTCAAAAAAATTCTGAAGTTCACCAATTTTGGGAGCGTCTGAAATCTCTGCTGCCTGGGAATGAGCCTTAACTCAAACAGAATGGACTGGTTGAAGATCTTTCAAAGGTTGAATCAGTGCTGAGGAGTTCCTATCACTGTGCCACACATTTGAGACCAATATGCTCGCTATAACTTGGTAAATTTCCTTCTCTCTGAGATCTAAACCTTTGTACATAGACTGTAAATATTCTTGAGTTCTTTGAATAAAGCTGGGAGGCCCTCAGCCTCCCTTTTTTTTTAAAAAAAAAAAAGAAAAGAAAAGGTCAAGGCACGAGGAAACAAAAGATTAATTCAAGCATCTAACCCCATGCTCACCATGCAACTGAGATCTGCCCAGCCTACTTGATTGACTGCCATTATTATTGAACCTTCCAAGAACCAAAGTCGTGAGATCAACGACTCCAACAAAGAATGTCCCACTCACTCTTCAGCTGACAACTGTTCCAAAAGTAAACAGGACCTGGTTTCTGCTGACAGATGTCCATCTAGTGAACTCATTTGAAATTTTCCCTTACAACTCAAGCCTCCACAAGAACCTCCCCGTTATCCAAGTCAAAATCTAACAATTAAGGCTCCCTCTTATCCTAGACCGGACCAGTTCCAAATGGTTCTCCATAAATAGAGGGCTCGTCCCTTCTCCTACTACCCATTCTCCTCTTGTGCCTCTCTCTTTCCAGTGTCTAAAGATGAAGGCATCCTTCCTCTTCCTATCCATGGTGCTGCTCTTTGGCCTCTTGCTGAGCCAGGCTCCGACCGCCGTGTCGGTGACATGCAATCCCAGCTCGCTGAGCGCATGCGCGTCGTCGATCCTGAACGGGTCTCCACCAAGCTCCGCTTGCTGTGCTAAGCTCAAGTCACAGAAGCCCTGCTTGTGCCAGTACAAGAAGAATCCCAGCTTCAGTGGCTACGTCAACTCTAGCAACGCTCGGAAGATGATCAGTGCCTGCGGTGTCTCGATCCCAAAATGTTGATTTGGTGGAGTCTCTCTCGCTCTCTCGAGAGTTGAGGCTCGGTTATTGATGCAGACTATATTGTAACAGAGTGTTGGCAGTGTTAGCAACTGCCATGTCTTAGTGGGTGCTTTATGGATAGCTCTCGCCTTCTTATTGTCAGTTCCGGGGTTCGTGAGGAGGGCTTGTCCCGTGTATGCTTAGTATGGAATGTCTTAAATAATCACCAGTGCTGGTGTTGTTCTTGAGGTATTAAATCTATTTCTTTGACTAACTCTGTTATAAGATCTTAACTAACATCATATTTGATAAAAAAGGACAAACTGCTCTTGAGCAGTTAGGGATCACCTTGATTCAGGCGCATTTGAGCTCGGCTCAGGTAGAAAAGGAGCTCGAATAAGATGGTAAATATTTCTTAAATGTGGAGTGTGAATCAAATCTATACTAATTAAAACAGAGATACTGGTACAAATTCTTCCGTTCAAATCAAGATTTATATATCAAAGAGGATGATAATAAGTTCTTTCAAAACTGAAGCTCCACCCAAAACTCAACCTAATCAAGTTTGAGCAATTTATGTTAATCTCAGCATGAGCTCCAGCCAAACCTGTGCCACCTGATCTTTGGCTGTAGAATGGCTCAGTTGCATGCCCTAATTTAAATAACGTAATTTTTTTTAAAAAAATATTTCTTGACTGCATAAAACATTTATCATATTTTGCTCAAAGAAATGTTGTTTAATCATTTGTTCAAATATATTACAAGAAATTCTAATCGTTTTACAGAAAGATAGTACAGATGTTTATTCCATCGAGTAATAATGCGTTCTTTCATGCCATTCATTTACCTTCGCTTATCCATTACACCAGTGACCAATTTCATCCTTCCATCCTCACTATTTTAAATCCAAGAAAAAACTCTAAATCCTTGCTAAGAGATTTTCTTATGCATGTAAAGTAAAAGCATCGCTGCAATAATGTTTAATAGGACAGTAACTAATGCAGTCACCAATGAATTGACTGGCCTTTGTCTAATCTTTTTCTTTTTTTTTAAAAAAAAAAAAGAAAACAGTGCAATTGGTGAAGTAACTGTTGTTTGGCTTCATTAGCTTGGATTTGAGCCTTCCGGGATTCTTCCTGGCCTGGTATTCAAGGAAAAAAAAAAGGAAGGAAAAAGAAAGTTTTGATACTTCCGATCTCAAATAGACTTCCCTATGTTCATGATCAAAAATGAAAATATTGCTAACCTTGTTCTTTTATAAGTGCATTAGATTTTGCGAACACCTTATGGATCAGAACTCTTGATATTTCTCAAATCCCTCAAGAGTCCACTCTGAATATTCCGGTGTATTAGAAGTCATTCTTGCTTTTTCTATATTGCCCAGGTGTGGAATACCTATTAAATCTGTCGTTCTTAAAAGCACTAGGATTCTAATGAAGGCATTTCCCTCTCTTTGATTGTATTAGCTCTATCAAAATGGAAATTCAATCATAAAAATGCACAGAAACGAAGCAGCAATATAGTTATAAAGGGAGAGAGAAATCAATCATGCAGGACTCTGCCATCAAATTAGTCTGGACAGATAGACAAGAGGATATTTTAGAGCAAAGCTGTAATTAGCAATTTCCATAAGCTAGCACGAAAAGGATGGATAATGGCCTCTTTTTTTTTTTTTTTTTAACCTTTCCCGTTTCCACAGCGACGTGTTTTCCTGAGAATCAAAACCTTTGTCTCGTTCCATAATTCACAATTCAATTAATTATAACTCTATTTGAGACTCTAGTAACGTAGCATCAATTTTCTTTTCTTTCCTTTTTTTTATAAAAAAAAGCTCTTTAAACTATATAATTGACATGGTAATCCAACCTATCCATTTCGTTAATTTTTTTTAGAATAGAAATTCTAAATCCATAAAATCTTGTCTTATTGGCGAGTTTAGAAAGGAGGCACACATCCACAAGCAAACATAATCCACTCTAGATTGTAGACTCCTTTCATTAACTATATTAGATGGTAAAGAAATAATCAGATAGGTTCCCAGCCACACACGTTGCTCTCATGTGCTCGATTTAGTAATTCGGACGGGTTACTCCACTTGGTGTCACGAGAAAATATTCGTTGTTGCAACGGTGATATCATGTAAAAGTTGTCACAATCCCATTAAAAATCGAAAATGGCTTGTGGTAAGTTTGACGTGATATCTCTGTTGCAACGAATATTTTCTCTGGTGTCACAGGGCCGTAGGCTGCATTCCACCTTTCCGTCTACCCAGGTGTGGACTGGCAGTTTCCGATTCAATGGATGAACCGTAATCTGATAACGATGCAAGTACCGAACGTATTTACCGTCCCATGCGACCGGATATCTGGTCACCTTGGCGCCATACAATAAATATCCAGCTAACGAGATGCCCAGCATTTATAGAAGGTTGATGAGCATATAATAAATTGCATGTTATGCCTCAAGGAAAATAGAGGACTTTGAAGGAATCATCGCCATCGGTAGTTAAAGATATACATCCAACCAGGAACACGAAGGCATCTCTCTTTCTTTCCTTTTTTTTTTTTGTATTTTAAATAGAAAGGCATCTCTAGTGAAGAAATAAATACTAGACCTGATGAATCCTCACTAGTATCGTCAAAGTCACCATCCGCACCACCAAACATCTCACGATTCGTTTGGTTTGTGATTTTTTTTTTTTTCTAAAATATTACTCTCAAAGAAGTTATTTTTTGAAAATATAATATTTAAAAATATAGTTTTGATAATAATAAAAAAATAATTTATTTCAAAATTATTTATATTTGATTAAATATCTATTTTCCTCTTTCTAAGGGATGGTGAGTGGCTAGTCTTGGGGGACAACTAATGACTTCTGACTTTTCTTCTTAGATGTAATCCATTGAAGTATGATAGAGGGCCAGCCCTCAGGTGGTAAGATGACATGCATCGCCTTTCAGATTTAGCTATCTAGGAATAATTTGGTCTTCAATGTCGAGGTTGTGCTTGCATATTGGATGTTGGAGAGAGTCTACTGTCTCACTAAAGAGTACAGTCGGTTTGATGCTACTGGTTAGTCCCTTATCGTCTCAAGTTTCTGAAACTCCCTTGCTACGTATAGCAACCCGGAGGATTCTTTTGATTTCCTAAAAACCCCTCTTGAAATTTGTCGAGATCAATTTTGATAGCAGAGGTGGTATAGGCTACATCATTGAGGCCCGGATGCCAGGCTGCTAGCTGCTGAGGGCTTACCTCTTTTTGAGCCGCCAGTCTCTGGAACGGAGCTCCATGCCGTCGGAGCAGACATCATCTGTGCACGACATGAGCTGCAGATGGAGAGGATTTTCATTGAGGATGACTTAGCTACAGTCATTGGCTGGATCAGGAATGAGGTGAAGCATCTCGAAGTTCATCCACTGCTCTATGACATCTGAAGGTCTCTTAGTCATTCCACCTTGATGGCTATTCAAATAGCACTGTAGATAGGGTTGCTTCCTTTGTTGCCAACCACACTGGAGATTGGACATAACGTCGAGATGATGATTGCTCAAAAGCCTTGCATGATATTTTGTACTTTGATTTATTAAGCTGTACTCACACTAGATTGGGGTGATCATCTATTTGAATAAAAAAAAACATCCATTTTTCTAAAAAAATCATGTAAATACCTACTGTCCTCTTAAAAGATATAAGATCATAAATTTTTGCTCCGAAAATTTGTATAAATATTACTATAATATTAATATTTTAACATAACAAATCTATTAATATTGATATTGATATAATATTAATATTATATTAATATAAATATTTAAATAATATTAATATATTATAAATATTATAATATTTTTATTAATATAAGTATTATATTATATTAAATATAAATATTAGTATAATATTAATATACTATTATATTAGTATTTATAAGAATAATATTTAAAGAATATTTTTGAAAAGAAAAAAAAATTATCGATTCCCATTCCATCCAAACCCACTTCTTTCATGGGCTTATACTTTCTGTAAAATATGAAAAATATCTTCCTATGAAAAGAGCTTTTTTTCATTCTCTCTTCTCCGACCTCTCATTTCTCAGAAATTGCGTTCCCCTCTCCACTTCCCATAAACTAAATTAGTCCTTAGATTAAGCCCACAAAAAAACTCAAAATTTTTCTATAATACCCCTTCAAATATTTTAATTTTATCATCTAAATATTTTAATTCTTCATTATCATAATTTTAATTTTTTATCGTTGGATTCTTAATTACCAACGATCATATATATTTAATCTCATTTTTATTTTATAACTGTTGGACTCTATATTAAAGATTTTGACCATTGGGCTCCTTATTAAAGATCTTAATGGGTCAATAAAAGTCCTAACGATCATAAAATGGTTACAAATGATCATATTGGTTAGCTGTAAAAAGACTCTCTAGGGACCTAACCCTAGAAACCATCCAAGAGCCTTCTCTTCTTGTTTCTAAGCTTTCTTTTTTCTACTGCAATATTTTTTCTTCTTTTTCTGGATGCTAATTCACTACAAGAAAAAAGACTATTAGCGACAGCTAATTACTGTCGTTAATAGTCAGTTTGCCATCGCAAAAAATCTGATGGAAATAACTTTATCACTAATTACCATTATTAGCGACGGTAAATCTACCGTCGCTAATAAAGATAATTAGCGATGATATTAGCAATAAAGTTTCATCATTAATAATTTTAATTTTTTTCTTAATTAAATAGTTAAAAGACTATTAGCGACGGCGATTTCACCGCTACTGCCATCGCTAATAATTTTTTATTTTTTTTAATTAAAATTTAAAAAATTATTAATGATGGTAGTTTGCATTATAATACCGTCGCTAATAGTTTTTAATTTTTTTAAAAAATTTATAATTAAATATTTTGAAACCTACTTTAATCATAGTAACAAGCAATAATATTTTTTAAAATCTGTTATAAATAAGATAATAATTATGTAACACAACCATAAATATAAAATTAATTATAGTATATTAAAAATATAAATTATATAATTTTACATACAAATACTGCTTTATAAATATCAAAAGTGCACAGATATCAAAAAAAAATTATATACGATCCTCCTCCTCGTCCTCCTTTATCCTCCTTCTACTCTTGTATGTCCTCTCCAGTAATTGATGGATAAGAGTCGGATGTTCTAACATTTTGTAACAAAAAAAAATAAAATATTATTAATAAGTTTCGATACGAAAGCATATATATTGATATGGAGACGTATATTTTGATATACTACTCTGATTCTCAAATAAATTATTTCTACATATTTCATTCAATGATACGAAACTATAGACACTCCCGGCCTATTGTTTGGATGGTTAGATTGAATTTTTATCCTCTATATCTCCTTTCTAGACTCGGGCCTAAACATGTCAAGCTTCTAAATATAAAAATTTAAAACAAGTAAAAAAAATTATTAATAGACTTACCTGCTGTAATGGCTATGATAACGAGCTCAGCTGATCGCACAGATGTAGATTCCGAAGAATCTCAATGACTGTATCGTGGACAGCATCTCGGAAACTCTCAGATCGCTAGCTTTAAAGCCTCTGCATAATCTCCTTCACATGTGCGTTAGCCCATATTTGGGTCATCGAGCCCTGAAAGTAGGACATCAATAAAGATCCTCAAGCTGGTGGAGCATTGAAGCTATGGCCGAATCCTATGATCCGACTCCTATTTATCCCTCCGGTGGCCCTGAGCCATCCCTCGAGGTCAAAGATGGGCTGAGAGGATGGATCCTCATCGTGCTGCGATATGAGATATTCCGTATAATCCGTCTATACAGTTTAAAAATTTATTAGTCCATATATAACAGTATATATAAAAATTTAATAAATAATATTTTTTGTTATCATTATCTGTCGAGATCGAGAATCTAAATAATCAACAGTCCTCCTAGACTGGTGTATAGCCTCCCATATCTATAGCTGCCATGTCTACAATAAAATTAATAAAAATATATATATGATTAATTTGCAAACAATCATAATTTTTTATCCTTAACCATCATAATTTTTTATTCACAAACAATCAAGAATAGGATATGACTTTTTTTGTATTAAAAATATAATAAATATTTTATATAGCTTTTCTAAAAAACATATGCTTAACCAAATATAAGTCACTTTAAAACAAGTCATCTTCTATGATAAATCAAATATGCTAAAACCACTTTCTCGGATATCATATTTTCAGAAATCAGCTTCTCCAGAATAACATTCTATAGAAAAAAATTCTTCCGATGAATCAAATTAGTCCTAAACAAACAAGTTTTAACCTAAAAAAGAAAACATTAACGAAAGCCAAAACATCTAACTTTGTTCTCACAGATTTTCCAAGGACCAAGCAAGGATTATGCTCCAGCCCAAAACCATTTGAAATGGACAATTGAGCTCTGCATCAAAGAGCCACTGCATTTGGTTCGGATGGCGGGGCAAACAAGGAAAAAAGCCCACACTCGCTTGAGCACAGGGGGGAGAATAGCCCTACCAGTTCCTGAGAGAGAGAGAGAGAGAGAGAGGTTTGCATCAAATACAAGCCTCGAACGTGCATAAGGCAGACAGACGGCCAGGATGCTGAAGCGAAAGAAATTCTGAAATAGGTGCGGGATCACATATGGCTGCATTTGGTTCAGGAATAAAGTAGAAACAAGGTCTGGAAAAAGCCCCGTTAGTTTCAAAAATTTGGAATAAGAGTGGTGTAGTTATTCTAGTGAAACCTGCTTATGTATAGAAATAATATTCCAAAAGGAGAGCTGGAATAAGGCCTTCTTTATTGCTGTCCAGCTATTTTTCATGGGAAAAAAGAAAAACCCTTCATCCTAGAGTTATTCCAACCGAAAAATAAGAAAAAATAGCTAAGCAGAAGAAGAAACTATTGGAATAACTATTCCATATAAAATGACCACCCGTATTCCACTTTTTCTTATCTTGACTCAGAAAGACATAAGTTTTTTTTTTTTTGGGCGAACAGAAAGACATTAGGTTGCCGTACTGTTATTTCCCTACCGTTGGAACAGAGCTTACCACTCATACCAACATCTATCTACTTGAAAACTGGATGAATGTCACTGTTTCGGAGCTGAGAAACAGAAATGACAAAGCAGAGATAAGCAAGAAAAGAGTTATGTAGTTGGATGTCATGGTGTCAGAAAAAATGAGAAGAGTTGGAAAGTTGCAGATAGTTCTCGCATTAATCAAGCCCGAGCAGCAAATTCTTCGCTATATAACTATAAAAATAGCTAATCAAGAACCATATACCTCACAAAAAGCTGCAGCAAACTCCTCTCGGACTCACCTGATAGCCATCATGTGAGCCTTTGATCTAGCACCAACTGCATCCACCAGTGACATTCCTGCTGTAAAACGTTTGCTTTTTCCGTAAATGGATGCTTGGTTACAAGCAAAATTACGTGGAAAAATTTTTTACTTAGAAAAACTATTACTGTGCTTCAGGAATTTTTTTTTTATAAAAATAATTCCGTTTTTTTTTTCTTTTTCCTTTTCCACATGTTCCCTTGCAACCAAAGATACCCTAAACATTAAAAAGATTACAAAAATTTTACTTTACTGCAAAAAGTAGACAACACTTTTAACAATTTCAAAACAAATCTCAGTTTCTGCCCAAGACTGCACCTGAAATATTGCCGTTCACTTGAAAGTTATGCATGTAGCATGCGATTGTTACCAATTAAACATGTTAATTTATTGACTTCCACAATGCTAATGAGACTCATCAGGTCTCATTAGAAGAAGTGTAACCTTCAAAAACAATTCTAGAGGGATTCATGTAAGTGACCGATCAATTTCAAACTTTCGACACCTTACTCATCTTCCAGTGAAATAAAATTGAGACATAAGAATGCATTTGCTCGCAAGTCAGGTAGATTTTCAGAAACCACCTAGAAAACAGACACAAGTTTGTGATTTTATTGCTGTCGATTATCTCGTACAAGTCAGCTGGTGCATCAAAGATTCTCACAAGTTCGTGGACCCCGTAGCTGAGATCCAAGATGAACAACAAAAGAGCCCACTACATGCTATGCTCATAAACTAGATTTCTACGTCCTATCCTAGTTTGGGCTCGGTAAACATTTTGGAACAAGAATACGTCCATGAGGTTACATTTATAAAAGAGCAGATACAAGTGCTTCCGATCCTGCAATACTTGCTTCCTTACCTTTTATTTGATCGCTGAAGGGAAAAATTTATATGAGACCAATGACCACACCTCACTCGATGACTCAAACGTCAGAAGAATGGGGGAGGCTATAACTGCCACCATCATTCATGAAGGTAATCAATGACAACTTCTGTTCAGATAAAACAAAAAGTTAAAGAGAAGAAATTACCATCCAGGTGTTGCTTATCAGCAATTTAAATCTACTGCAACTATTGCAGAGTTATATAGTCTTTATCAAAATTGCTCTAAAATCTACAGTCATTAAATGCAAGCCCCTTGAGCCAATTTTCTCACATAATGGACTTGAAGCCATGTCATGTTGAGATGAAAACATGTTAATGGTAATTAAATGTGATCAGAATGTTGCGAATAATGGATTTGACAATACTGGGACACTGATGTTTACCATCACTTAATGAGCATCAAGAAAAGTTCAGATAAGAAGGAAACATTAAACACTATTTGCTTTCATTAAATATACCAAGAGTTGTTAGCTCAGCTGGTCGGTACCTTCCTATCCAGGTGAGAGTTCTCAGGTTCAAACCTGAGTGGTGGTGATATGCAAAAAGTCAGATAGCTAGGAAAATAATCTATATTTAAAGAACTGCAGGAAACATGGATCCAACATAGGCAAGTCTCTTTCTTTGGCTTCAAACATGAAGTTCTACTTGTTCATTTTTCATCATGGTCCACTATCAACAATCTCAGTGATTTTCTCCAGTTATCCACTGTATGTGAACTTGGTCTGTAGGCTTTTTTTTCAGTCAAGCAGAATCCATCTGACCAAGCATGTCATGTAATTCTATGGCAAGGTGATCCAATCTAGGAATTTATGTAGATCACTTGTCCCAGTGAAATGTTCATCAAGGATACACTCGCTATAAAAACTTTGATTACTGGATCAGACTGGCAACTATAACAGAACATGGTGGCAAACTGGAAACTCTGATAGTAAAGTGACAGGAGGTATGGGAATAACGATATTGGACGTTTGATGGTAAGGTCACAAGAAGTTGAAATTCAGTTTTCTGTGAAATCCAATAGCAAACTTGGGTTGAGTGAAATGGAAAAGTGGATTCTTGTTAGGACTTTTATGCCATACTAGGTATAATGAACGCACATTGTACGTGGCTGCTAAAGATTTCAGATTTGGAATAATTTAATTAAAATTTAAACATAATGAAGATCTGAGAATAATTAAACCATCTTTAACCTTTTTTCTGATGCATTGTATCGCACTTTCACCTTTTGGTTTTGAAGTATCTCCTGAATACTTTGTCTTGCTAAATCAGATTTTCCCTCACGTCTTCAAAGTCAGCATGAGCAGATTTGTTGCTATGTACCATTAGAATCCCATCTATAGAAGTCCAGCATGTTTTAGGAACACTTCAAATCTTTAGCAGAGTTACTCGAAAAGGTTATTTTGAGAATTGAAGGTTGGGAAATTAAGCTGCTTTATGTAGTTTAGGGATGTCTTGGGCTAAGAGTAGGGAATAGTAAACTAGGGTTTGATTTTGTTGCAATGGACTCTTGAAATCAGGAAAAAGAAAATCTAAGAATTTGAATAACTGGCCATATTTAAAACTGCACACATTATGGTATCCCAGGACAGAAAGGTCATGCTCATGCCATGGCTTCTCTGAAGTAAACATTGCAGTTGTTTATTGTTACTCATGAACAAGCAATTCTAGTTCGACATGAAATCCATTCTATGCGGGCCAACCATAAGAAACAGTGAAACACATGAAATGGCTGCATTCTTGCCTATTTTCTGCCTTCTCCTCGTCTTCTCTCAACCATTATCTTTACTGTCCCCTGTGCATTAGGCCCACTAGGCACGCCTTAGAATAAGTAAAACAATCCACACATCACTGGTGGACCAAATTATTTCCTTATTTTATGGAACCTGAGTTTATACTATTCCTTGGACATGAAAAAGATAATAACATATTCCAGTTACTCTCAAAAACTAGACCAACTATTAAAAAAATCACCTTTATGTGGATCAGGACATTGACCATTGAAAACTCAATTTAGAAACTCAGATCAACATCTTTTACATGATTTCTGAGCTGAATTAAACAGCTAAAGTAAGGATGCATTTGGTTACACTTTTTGATTTTTGATTTTTAAAAAAAAAAATTTATTTTTTTTATTTTTATTATTGAGTAAAAATAAAAAAATAAAAAATATATTTGGTAACTATGTTGTTATAAAGCAAAAAGCAATATTTGGGGACGGCAAGTGAAGAGCTCAACGAGGGAAAATGGTTCAGGAAGGGAGGGAGAAGGAAATGAGGAGGTGAAGAGTTCGACGAGAGAGAAGGATTGGTAGTAAAAAAATCAGAAAAACAAGTTTTAGAAAGTAAAAAAATTTTACTTTGCATATAAAGTAATTATTTTGATTTTTACTTTTTACTTTTTATGATGTTACCAAATATTACTTTTTAATTTTTATTTTTTAAAAATCAAAAAATAAAAAAATATATTTTTTTAACCGCTAACCAAATACATCCTAAGTTATCATCAGTTTCTGCTTCAACAGTATCGCAAGTTCGCTAGCGGTTTATTCTCAATCACCACTGGAATCTTCTTAGTAAACATTGCCTATTTTCTTGTTGTGTCCGGTTGACATTTATGACTTATTGGTTTCCAGAAAGCACCCTAACTGGACAAGTTTAATCTATTAGAGAACATCATACATCAAATTCTGAGACAATACCACTGTTTTGTTATGAGCAGAACCTCCCTTGACAACAACATGAAAATATAGGATGAATTCAAAATAGAGATAGTATCCAACACCTAAGGTCGGCCATGTGACATAGCCGCACGCTCCTTAGGGCGAAGCTCTAAGAGAATATGTTAGGCCTGCTGGGCATTTTTCACAACATAAATCTCATTCTAGAATAGAACCATTGAACTCAATAATCATAAAGATTTCAACAACATATTGATCCAGTGGCATCAGATACATCTATTTCTTCTCTTATCTCTCTCTAGCAAACCCAACTTCAGCCAGGAGCTAAGAGTCTTGATGCTCGGAAAGGAAAAAAATAAAGAGACAGATATGAACCCACTAGCTCAATAAGAAATTCCCTATGCAGATACACCAATATACATAATGCAATAATATATGCAAAATATTTAATATAGCTATTGACATTATTGAGCATAAAGTCATGACATCTATATATCATCAAATGAGCAAAAATCAAAATATGGTTGCCATCTAATAAACCAAATATGCATTAAAATATACTAAAAATAGTCATTATCTCAGCTGTATTTTCAGTTTAATATCTTTTCATCAATTATTCCAAGTGAGACTCAATGACAATGCCAAAGTATCTAATCATCTTTTCAGCATTGGATTAGGCACGCCATGCTCTTGCTTGTGACTGGTGAATCATATCACGTTACTTCCCTGACTACTCATGTACTATGTTCCTACCCATGACTACGATACCACATTCCTACCCATAGCCAGCTATTCGCACATCACATTCTTGCATGTGATTGGCTATTCACGTACCACATTCTTGCCTGTGGCTAGTTACTCATGTACCATGTTCCTACTCATGACTGGCTATCCACAACAAATGTAGGTACTTCGATATCCTTTTTTAATTAATCTCTATCTCATGCTATATTTTAATCCATTTAATCAAATTAAGCTATTAAATGTAATCCTATCATAATGCATGCAATAAAATAATTGATACAAAACATACTTATAATTTTAACTAACACGAGAACATGCAAGAGGAATTCTTACCTAATCTGAGCACCAGCCAAAGATGCCTACCAAAGCAAATATAACCTAAAATTTCCAATAAGCCCTGATATTAATAATTATCATCATTTAGGGTGTCTAATCTGAAATTGACTCTAAATCCTAAGTATGCAAATTCTCATTAATTTAGATCAATTTATCTAAAACCAAATGAAGACTCTTTAGAATTCACTGAAATATAAAGTCCTAGTAGACCAATGCTAGAATGTTTCCTGCCCGAATGCTAGATCACCTACAAAATTAATATCGCCAAAATTAGAGACAAAAGTCCGTGAGAACAAGACTCGCCAGGTTGCAGTATTCGGCACCTATAAAATGGTCCGATCTAAGTAGAAGCCCACAAGGTTGATGCAATGATCTGATCTAAGTGGAGACTCCATCCATTGGGTCTAGATCAAGGTGATAGCATCAAGAGAAGGAAGAGAGGGAAACGCAAGGAAAATGAGAGGGAGTGACCAAAGACCTTTCTTCTCTGCAACCCATGGCGCTACCACAGGGTAGGCGGAGGCTTAAACCATCAATCTCTAGCGCTCAAGAGAGGAGCTGCCAGCAGTGATGGAAACTGCGGCAGACGGCTTGAGTGGTCCCAAGGGAGAAAATACAAAGGCGGGGGGGTGCTGAGGATGTCCAATGCCCATAGACAGAAGTCTCAGCCATCCAAAAGCTGTTGCAAGGGGAGTTTGCTCAGACGGCGAGACCGGCGAGGATGCTGACGGCAAGAGTGGTGGTCAATCGGAAGAAAAACCGGCAAAATGAGGCCGCCCAAAGCTCGGTCTCTAACAACAGGGGAAGCTCTGATCGAAGCCATGGTGGCAGGGGTCGGGGGACTTGGTCTCAGGCCAATTGTCGGTGGACGATGGATCCGTCAACCACGGAGCTTCATGAGCCGCCAGTGAGGGGGTGTCTAAAGGGTGGAAAGAGAAGGAAGAAGGGAGGCCCACTTACCTCAAAAATAGGGGAAGAAGAAGACCCTATTCGCTTGGATTCTGGTAGAGAAAACAAGGGACGTCGCTAGTCGCCACACCGAGTGCCACAGGAAAGGTTGCTGCTGCACGAAAGGAACAGGGAGATGGCAGAAACCTGGGGGAGAGAGAGAGAGATAGAGGAGAAAGGAGGAGATCAGGATGCCAGCCATGGAAACAGGGAAAAGGAAAAGAAATAGAAAGAAAGGAAGAGGGAACGAAATAGGGAGAGGGCCAACGATTTTCTACGATCTTCTCATGCTCGCCTTCCCTATTTGGCGGTGGAAAACTACTCGTTAGCAGTGATACCTGGGAGATGAAAGGAGGTGAGGGTTCCGGCAGACTCGCAAAGCCCTGCCTCTCGCTACAGCTAGGCTGTCACAGCCCAGCCAGGCCAGATCGAGTTGACTTGGCCAAGCCTCACATGTAGCTATATGATAACCAATAAAGTTCACACCATCTGCCTATCATCACACTGCATCATTTACTTTCCTCCTCGGGAAGTGCCTTTTCGATGAATAATAACCAATAAAATCAATCTTATCATGATTGTAAATAGCTAAAGTTTAAGCTCCCAACAAGCTCCTATTTAGTATGTTTCTTTTCCCTATCTGGAGTCCTCAATCAATACGTTATCCAATCCACAAAGACTTCAGATTGCAAGCATAATCTCTTTTCCTGACCAGAGAGTCGTATTTTATTTTGTTATGTAAGGTAAATAAGATACCCAGCAATGAATTCTTTTCCCACAAACAGCAACACAGACTTCAAGTTATTATTTCCTAGATATTAACTCAATTTGGTTCCATTGTGCAATTAGCTGCAACATTTCTCTAGATTAAACATTTGAAACTATAATTTATTGACTGTACTAAGATAAGGAAGCAAGAAACAAGCAGCTTTACATCCTCAAACATAAATGATATTTATGGTATGGAAGCTGCAGCACAAAGTAAACTATCTCAATGAAGTTCCATAACATGAAATCAGTTTATCATTCGAAAGTAGAAATATGACTCACCAAGCGATGTTCTCCCAATGAAGAAAACCACCATGGCCCCTGGCATTCGTGAACTTGTAGACAGCACCAGAAACTAATCAAATGAAAAAGGTAATGCATAATCAATGTTTAATTGTATTATAAGACTTACAGATCACAGAGTTTTCCCACTGTATGTACAGAAAGAAATGAAAGAGGATAAAGGCCCATGGGAGCTGTTAGGCTGGATAAAATTTTAGGATGATTCGAGGCTGAAAGAATATACCTTCATATCCACCAATTACTGGATCCTCAGACAAAAGAAGAGGCGTGTCAAGATCAACAAAACTGCATTATATATACAATCAAGGTACAATTGAGTGTATAACATGACATCACAACATGATATCTCAACTAAGAAAACTGCATGAAGATATTTAAACATTTCACCCTCTCCGAGAAAAGAAGATAGACAATAGAATAGGTTTACCTGAAACAACCAAGGCCAGCAGCCAGATGACCAGCAAAGCCCATGGCAAGTCTTGTTTCAACCATACCACCAATCATAAGTGCAAGACCTGCTCTTCTTGCAACATCAATTATCTCAAGAGACCCAAGAACCCCAAGTTTGGCCAGCTTAATATTGATGACATGAGCAAGATTTCCTTGTATGATTCTCTGTGCATCATGCAAACTCCTACAACTTTCATCTGCAGCGACAGATATGCCGTATTTGTCCTTTGCAACATGACTAACATGATGGAGACCCTCCCAGTCATCTCTGTGAACTGGTTGCTCAAATAGAATAGGAACAACCCCCATTTCTGGAATTAAAACAGACAAGAAGGTAACTTTTGGTTAGATCAGTTGGTGCTCAAAGATTAAAAATATAACAGCAGCATAATACATTGTATCAACACACTGTAAAGTCAAACAAGAAAAAGAACTTCGAAAAAAATCAAACATTTTCCAGTGGCAAGTCTAGAAACACCACTTTTATCTAAGCAGGCAGCAGCCTCCAGAATCACATCTACGCATGCATGCAAATGCACATGCTTACCCATTTGTGTTGTCAGAACTACCTACCATGGAGTTTATCAAGAACTTCAACTGCTTGTTGAGCTGTATAGCCTTCATTTGCATCCAAAATAAAATAGCAATCAGGATGAACTGATCTTATGGCCTTTAGAACTTCTATATCCGAATTCAAATCTTTCCCCACCTTCAGCTTCAATGTGCTGAACCCTCGTTTACGATATTTCGCAGCCAAGTCAGCAGCTTCATTTGGGGATACAATTGGAATCTACAATGTTCGGTCAAGATGCTTGAGACATAATAACATCAAGATGGAAAATAGTTGAAAAAGTGATCAAAGGGTAAGGAGCAGACTGAACTGTTATATCAGTGGTTATAGAATCCGATACTCCACCAAACAATCTCCACAGAGGTATGCGAATGCTATTAGCAACCGCATCGATCAGTGCCATCTCAACTCCAGCCCTAACCTTTAATCGAGTATATACGGATCAATAACATAAAATATCACATCGAAAGTAGTAGATGGCAGAGAACTCATGTTTACCGAAGCGAATTCATGGTCGGGGAGGACGCGGGCGACCTCGGCGAGCAGGGCACCGAGCGTCGTCGCCGGGCTGCGGACGAGGAGACGGCAGGCGTCGCGGGCGGCTGCGAGGGCGGCGGGCTGGTCCTCGGCGGTGACGGAGGGCAGCACGGGGGCCTCCCCCCAGCCGACGGAGCCGTTGCGGAGCTCCACCCGGACGGCGACGTTCCCGACGGCGTCGAGCCGCGAGGAGGCGATGGTGAAGGGGGCGATGAGGGGAACGTCGAGGGGCCGCCCCTCGGCGCTGCTGACGTCGACGGAGAAGGTCTCCTTGAGGGTGTCGAAGCCGAAGGTCATGGGGACGGAGGAGGACGGCCGGCGGGTGGAGGTGCCGGCGAAGACGAAAACGGATTTACGGCGGAAGGGTGTAGGGGATCGGGAAGGGAGTCTTTCAAAGGGAGTGCTCAGAAAGAGATGGGAAGGGGCGGAGGAGTAGAGAGTGGAAGAGCAGAATGGATCCATGATTGGTGGGGAGTGGGAGGGCGAAAGGGACCGCTGGTGGGTTCATAAGCGGCTTGGAGATGGGATGCTCATCCATGGAGGAATCATGCTTCCAAGAAAACTATTTCAAAAGGAGCGTTAGGTGGTGCGGTGGGGACCCAACTGATTCATGTTTCATCGTCGGTTAGTGCTTTGCTTTTGTTTCGGATGTTTCTGCAGGTTCGTTCTCCCCGGCTGCCGCCTGCTCGGATGAGACAAGGGGAACGAAAATCATACGGGGAATTTGGAACCCCTTTAGTGCGCATCTTATCGGAAAAAAAAAAAAACTGTAACCCTTTTTACTAATGAAATTATTAGTTTCATAATTTTTTAAAAAAAAAAGTTAAATATATATATATAAGATATTATTTTTCTTTCTTATCAGATTTTTTCATATTTTCTCCCTTTCCCGTCAATTTTTTTCTTACTTTCGTGGCATTTTTTTTTTTCTGAGTTCTTTTCTCTCCCCCTAAATTTTTCTACCTTTTTCAAGATTTTTATATCTATGAGTTTATGGTATCTAAAGAGTAAAAATAAATTATACATAGTATCATTTTTTTTTCTTATCAGATCTCTCTATGTGTTCTCTCTCCCATCAGGTTATTTCTTTCGTTCGTGATATTTTTCTTCTTCTTCCTGAGTTTTTTTCTTCTTCTTTCAAATCTCTTTATCTTTTCCAAGATTTTTATGTCTAAAAATTTATGATATCTAAAGAATGTGCATATAATTATTTATATTAAACAAAATTACAATTATATATATAATATACTGATATTAATAAATACTATATTCTAAAAATTATGTACTAATTTATCTCAAGATGTATATTGGAACATGATTAATTGTATATCTAAGAATTATGTAGTATATATAAGAAAGTCGATAAATATATATCATCCAGTAATATAGTATGTATGGATGAATATAATATTTTGAAAACTGTATATCAATTTACTTAAAGATGTTATTGAATTACTAAATGACTAATTTGCTAATGCATATCATCTAGCCATGTACTATATATACTAGTACATATCATTTTCTGAAAATTATATATCGATTTACCTAAATATATGTATTGAGTTGCTAAATGATTAATTTGTATGGTATATATTATTTTGTCATATAATATATACTGATAAAAAATATATTTTAGAATAATAAAAAAAATGCCATATACTATTTGTTTTGCTTTTTTTGTTTTTTTGGTAGAATTGCTTTTTTGGATTTTCAATTCACGAAATTGATAACTTCATTAGCAGAAATCCCTGATTTTTTGTTTTCCTTTTTAGGATGAGAACTAAGGGAAACAAGGTAACATAGGAAGCCCGTCCTATATTTTCTTCTCTAGTGTCCGCCCCATATAATTTTGTTGGGACAACAGGGTGGAAGGACATGATGAGTATTTTCTATTCAAAATAATAATAAGACACTACCTCCACGATGTGCCCACCTAGGGGGCAGGGTGATAGGGAACGAAGAAGGTTTAGAGGTTTAAAAATTATTATTAAAATAATTATAATTTTTTTATAATTTAGATAATAGTATTAAATAAGAAAGTATAAAAATATATTAACTAAAAAGAGATATATAAAATAAAGATATATGAATAAACATATAATAATATATATTGATAAGTAAGAGATTTATACAATGAGAAAAATATATAAATATATCAAAAAAATTTTAGAAAAAGAGAGATAGATCTGGAAGCAAAAAAATGAGAGAGTACATGTAATACATTATTATTGTTAGTACTATATAGTAAGTGCATCAAATTATTTCAATTAAGGATGTCAACAGGATGGATTCAATATGGTTAGTGAAAAATTGAAACCAAACTCGAAATCCACCACCATTTTTCAAAATTAAAATTAAAACTAAATAATTTTTGAAATAAAAAAATCATAACACTATCTAAAAATCCACAAAATTGAAATCAAAAAATTGAAACATGCTTATTTTTTTTATTCATTTCAAAATTTTCATAAGTATCTAAATTAAAGATATCATCTATAATTTATACATAATTCATAGCAACTCAACTATTAAATATATATAAAAATAATAACATAACCATCCAACAAACTCAATAATTTTAAAATAATAATACAATCATTCAATAAACTCAATAATTTCAAAATAATAATATAATCATCCAACGAACGCAACAACTCAAATTAAAAGCAAGTCCAACTACATCAAAGCAAATAAGTTAAATAAAAATAATGATCGTGAAGAAGAATCGAAGGAAGAAAACAAACCACCTCATCTGGGATTTGTTCGTATAGTCATTTACATATCCATGATCTATGTTTATCCGAATTGAATGGGATAAAAATCTAGGATTTAAACTAAATATAAAGGATACTAAGAGATATTAGGTTCAGTTTTGGATTCGATGTTGAGATCAATATCGGGTTTGGTGTTGGATTCAATTTTGACTACAATTTTAGGTTAAATTTGGACCGAACAATTTATCAAAATCAAAATCAAATTATTTTTTATTTTTAAAAATATTGCCGAAATTATTATTGATTTAATTTCAGTTAAAACTATTCGATTTGATTCGAGGACAAATAAAATATTTGATATCCGTTCCCATTGACATACCTGGTTTGAAGGTCATGCCGGCCGACTGTTGCAGGTCGTTCCTTGGGGCTTCGTGGATGGGGTCCGCCCTGGTACCATGATGACAGTTTGGCTTCGCTCACTTTTCGATCAAAAAATGCGGTTGAATCCTCACACAAATCGAATGACCGCCATCGCATCCTCCTATTTGATCCTTGCACCACCTCCGCTGTTCCTTATTCTCTCCCACTCCACTGCCTTCTTCTTTCTCGACTCCTGGTTAAACGATGTATCGGAGACATGCTGCACCGCCTCCAGAAAAATGTTTTGGTGCAACTGTAATAAAGAGAAAGAATATATATATATATTCTCAACATTTTTGGAACCAAAATTCCACCGATATATGTGAGGATGACCTAGCTTTTTTCCCTATTTAGAGGGAGGTGCATTTTTAACTTAAAGCATAAAATAATCATCAATATGATATAATAAATATTTTATAAACATTATTATAAGAAAAAAATATGATTTTATAATTCTAGCGAAAGCGGATGGCAAAAGGAATGGCATAGTCCAAAAGGTTAAGATCAAGACTGTGGGAGTTTGATGCAGCGATGATAGTTTTAGCCAACTTATTGAAACCGATCCGATCCAATTTGAATAGGGCAAATTTTATCCGATTCGATTGGAACTGGAATGGATATAGATTTTAGAAAAAAATAATCAAAATAAATTCGGAACAAATACAGATAATAGTATATTTCGATCTAAATCTAATCTGACATAATTTTAATTTATATCTTCTTAATTTATAATGATTTTATTTTGTTTACTTGTATCTAGGACTGGCAAAATATGATCCGATCCATCAATCTGCCCCGTATTCGATCCGCCATAAACAGATTTGAGTTTAGGCTAAACGGATTTGGGTCATAAACAGTCAACCTATTTAACCAGTTTAATAAGTGGGTCGAATTTGGATTTTAGATATTTGACCTATTTAATCCATTTAATCCATTTAATATTCAAGTAGGATTGAGTCAGATAACCCATTTAAACTATTTAACCTATTTTTGACCCATTTAACCTGATCTGTTTAACCTATTTAACCTATTTAAGACCCGTTTAACCTATTTGAAATATGTTTAACCTGTTTTTGATCCATTTAACTCGATCCGTTTAATCTGTTTAATGCGTTTAACCTAATTTGATCTATTTAATAAATGGATTAAACGGATCAGATCGGATTATCTGTTTAATAAATAGGTTGGGTTCAGATTTGAATTTTTGACCCGTTTAATAAACAGATCAAGTTTGGGTTGATGATTTTCTGATCTGATCTGCTTATGATCCGATCCGTTTATTATCTAACCTGACCCGATTGCCACCCCTACTTATATCTTTCTCAATCCAATCCAATCAACCCCTTTTATCTATGTGATCTGATCAAATTTGATCCGAGATGGATATAAAGTGGATATGAATATGAAATTTTTACTTACGAAATAGGTACGAATATGGATTAATTCGATCCATATCCGATCCGCTCCCATCTCTGATTCGAAGGGTGTGAGATACCTGCTATCAACAGATGGGACCGGTAGATGAGATACCATACTTTTATTGGAGTTTATGAAAGGGTGTATTTTTTTGAATAAATTATGTCTGTAGTCCTTAAATTATATCAAATTTTTTTAAATAGTCTCTAAACTATAAAAACCTAAGTTTTAATCCTCGAAGTTTCTGAACCATTTTAATATTGTCTTTCATCTATTTTCGATGTCTTTTTCGCACCGAAAATTCTATGTGGTAGTCATCGATGCTTATGTGGCTCTGTTCATTTGAACAGGTGGCACCAATGCTAACTGGATTCAATTTTTTTTTATGTTCTTCTTCTTCTCTCTGCCATCGCCCCCACCACCCCCCACCAGCTCACCACTTGCACACCCCGCAGTTCTCACTCCCACCGGTCCGCCCCTCCGACCCCCCTCTCCAGTGCCCGAAGCTTCTACCCCACCCTAGCGCACCCTCGCCTGCTTTGGCACCGGTGGGTTATGCGCTGGTGCCCCCCCCCCCCGACCCTGCCCCACCTCGCCCCACCCTCGTGTGCCCCCACGGTTGAAGATGGAGGCCCAGAGGGTGGCGGTGGGGACCATGGGCACGCGCAGAGCCGGGGTAGAGGCCAAGGGCAGAGAATTGGTGATGCCGAGCCATCATCGGAGTACTCAAAGCACCGAATCTTCCTTAAGTCGGCTGGAAAGAGACCGGAGGGCTCTGCGACGGTGGTGGTGGAATCAGTCGGGTGGCGATAATGGGATTGGAGGCAGCGACGGTGGTGAAGGGCATGGCTGGCAATGTAGAGGTGGAGAATGACTACCACGACATCGATGAAGAGGAAGAAAAGTGCTAGAGCCACTACCATGATGACGGCCTAGAGGACAAAGGGAAGGATGTGGGCTCTGCCCTTGGGCTTTGTCAGCGATTGGCGCAGGTGCATCACGATGGAGGGAGGAGAACTGATCCTCCACACTGAGGTGGGGCAGGGTGGGGCAGGAGGGGCACCAGCACACAACCCACCGGCACTGGGGCAAGTGAGGGTGGGAGGGCAAGGAGGGTGCGCTTGGGTGGGTGGCAAGGGTGCGGCAGGAGGGGTTGGTCAAGAGAAAGAAGAAGACTCCTTACAAGAGTCTTATTCGTTCTCCTTTTTTTGATGCTTTGCGATTCGTGCGGGATACCGATCGAGCTTGATTGTCAAAATAAAAGCCACGTAAGCATCGATTCAAGATGAAAGAGTAAATAGATGAGAGAAAGTCATCGAAAATCACCGGAAGGTCAATATTAAAATATTTCAGAAAGTTCAGGGACTAAAACTTAAATTTTTGTAGTTTAGAGGGCTATTTAAAAAAATTTGATATAATTTAAGGATTACAAACATAATTTATCCTCTGTTTTTTTGGTCAGGGGAGGAGTGTATCTACCTACCCACCCGTGTTACCTCCATCACCAACATTTTTTTTCCATGCTACGTAACAAACTATCAACCATCTCTTTCTTTTTTCTATTTTCTAAATAAAAATCATATCACTTTAATAAAAAAGATAAATTAATAAAAACTCTTTCTTTGAGTTTAAACTTAAAAGTAACTCTCCATTTAAATTTTAAGTAAAAAATACTCTCCATTTGAACTATAACTTAAAAGCTGCTCCTCAAATGACATAAAATGATCAAATTACCTCTGTAGTTATAAAGCAATATTAAAATAATATTGCGATATTATAAAATAGTAATGTCTTCTTATAAAATAGTACTACCTTATTATAATGTAAGAGTATTATAAAATAGTACTGTCTTATTATAAAATAGTACTACCTTATTGTAATATAATGGTATTATAAAACAGTACTATCTTATTATAAAATAGTACTGTCTTATTATAAAATAGTATTACTTTATTGTAAAGAAATACTGTCTCATTGTATAAAGATATAAAGATATAAGGATATAAGGATCATTTCAGCTAAAAATGAAGAGTTGCTTGTAATTTATATTTGGAATGGGGAGCTACTTTTACATAAAACTCAAGTCAGAATCTGCTTTTAATTTGAAAGTAGAACTAGAGATTTATCTTTAGTTCTCCATTAATAAAATATAAATATTTTTTATATTATAAAATAAATTATTAAAAAAAGTACAATCAATTTGAAATTTTAAAATAAATGTTTCCGCAACAAACCATCATCCTCATTTCCAGCTACGCAACAAGCCAATGAATCATCCCATTTTAATGGAGCACAGGCATGGCATGCTTAAAAATAAACTATTGAAAAAAGTTCGATCAAATGGAAATCCTAAAATTAAGTGTTTCGTCCGTTACCGGTCTCCTTTAATTTTCTGAGCCAAATCACAAACCATTGGCCTCCTTTTCAGACTAGGTAACAAATCATGCCATTCTAATGGAACGCAGGCGTGGCATACTTGGAAATATTTTTCCAAAAAAACAAAAACTATTAAGAAGAGTCCAATCAATTTAAAATTTTAAAATTAAATGTTAATAAAATAATATATAGACTTTCATGACATGGTATGCTTGATTTTTGTATAAATTTTTTAAGTATTTTTTTGTGAATTTTTAAAGAGGTAGAACTTTCTCTTTTGTGTTTGTTTAATAGGTATAGAGCTGAGAAATTAATAACTAAGGTTAAATGAACATCTTCACTCTCTTTGGCCACATTCAGCTAATCAAGATGGACACATTTGTTTATTATGTGCTAATACTAATTTAAATTGTTATTAATATTGTTATGTAGAAATTATAGTGTTTGGTTGAAAGGTAGTCGCTTATTAGTTAAGGACTTTTTTTTTCTTTTCATGGATAGACAAATCCATTGTATAGTGAAAATAGTTAAATATCTCTTCCGTTGATGACGTTGGTTCTTCCAATTGTGTATTTTTCTAAACAATAGAGGCCCGAATGTTTTTAGTATTAATTGAGCAAATATGGATGAAGTAACGTATAAGTCAAGTAACATCAAAATCTAACCTCATCTATTACATCCATCCCCTTAATGATGATATTAGATTATAATAATTAGAAACAACTATGATTTGTAACAACGTTGGAGGAATTTTGGGTCTAGAGACTTAAGCCATCATCGAAATATAATGCGGTCATCCATCAGAGATCCTAAAGCTATAACCAACATGCCCCTTTGATAATCTTGGAGGGTGCTTGGTTGGGGAGAGTGGAGGTCTAGAATCAGAATGGGAATAGATGACTCCCATTCCAATCATTTGGTTGGAAGGAGTCTCATTCCGATTTCAATTTCAAGATGAAATAAGAATGATCCAATCTACATAGAATTCAATCCCTACTATCCTCTATAAATTTAAATTTTCATTCCGATTTTAATTCCTTCAACAAACCAAACATTTTGTTGAAGTCATCCCACACAAAGATGCAAGGTCACATCCACGCCACTTAGTATATGTGCTCTAGATATGAGATCTACCGTTATCCGGACAAAGAAAAATTCTTTGTAAATACACCGTCCCATTTGATTGGACTATATAGCCACCGCTTTTCAATATATATTTTTACTTTTTCGCTTGAAATTTTGAATAATAAAAATATCCCTCCTCTTCTGAAAAAATTATAATATCCTAGGGCCATATTATGATATTTTGCACTCAAATTATGACTTGCAGGATGAAATATTATAAAAAAAAAGGTGCATTTTTGTCATTTAAAAATTTTATAAATTTTCAGTGATGAAAATGTACTTCTCTCTTCATGACTTCTGAAATAAAAATTATAACATCCTATGCAGTAAATCATAATTTGAATATAGGATATCATAATATTGACATAGAATATCATAATTTTTTTAATAAAAGAGAAGTATTTTTGTCATTTAAAATTTTAAATAAAAAAATAGAACTGCAGGCATTAAATGTGTGTTAGAAAACGATGATTATATAGCTCAATTAGGTGAGACTATGTTTTTTATACATTGGATGCGGTGTATAAAGAATTTTTCTCCGGACAAGACCAATAGCCATACCAAGAACCAACTCTAGCTAAACTCATTACCCACTCATAATCTAGTTGGGATATTTACCCATATTCTATCCTGTCTACTTCATTCCATGAGTTCTATAGTTAACTTAGTTCCCATGGTCCTAAAAATTAGACAGATTTCTTTCATGGCAACACAGAGGATGTCAGCGAATCATCACTTTTAGCATCAGCACTGCACTCTCGCTTCTTCATTTTATCAAACAGCCACTTTATACGATCAGTAAACATTTGTAGAATTGCCTCATCCTTTCATTGTTTCAAAGAGAGGATAAAGCATGTGAATTCAAACTGTTGCGGCCAAATCCCTGGCGCGCCTAGCTCCGCTTGAAAGTAACTTACAAAATAATATCTACATTGATAGAAAATGTTTCTGACGAAAATCCTCCAATGCTAGAGTTGGTCGAACAGTAATAAATTCAAATTGATAGAGTTTCTATCTTTAGAATTGACTTACCATCTCCATTCATTTACCTTCCTTTTATAGGCAAGCGATCGGTAACCGTCTATGACGGTTATACACGTGAGATCCCGCTTATTCCGACATTGTGATATCGCGGAGTGGACAGTTAATGCCTACTTAGTAGAAGTAACAGTTATGCATTTATTATGCTGACGGTTTCTGATAAGCTGATTGAGGATCAGTAACACCAACTGGTAGTCGGTGTTACTCATTGTTGGGTATAAAATATCTCCCAGCCGAAGTTCGTGACAGGAGTGACCCTCCGGGGATCCAACCGACTTTCGACCTTCGACAACGTCTCTTCAAACCTCCCAAGCGGCCGAGCCTCCGCAACACTCCCAAGTTTTGCTGATGGATAAGCCCCCACCAGCGTCGACCGGATTCTTCGCGACGGACGGACTCCACTCGAATTTTCACGATGATCGACCATCTTCTAGACTTCGTCCGGACTCCTACGGGAGCCGGACTCCGCCCACGACTTCAATCACAGGTAGACTTCGTCCGGAATCCTACGGGAGCCGGACTTCGCCCCCAACTCCAATTGCAGGTAGGCCTCGTCCGGACTCCTACGGGAGCCGGACCGCGTCCCCAACTCCGGCTGCAAGAAGGCCTCGTCCGGACTCCTACGGGAGCCGGACCTCATCCCCAACTCCGGCTACAGGAAGGCCTTGTCCGGACTCCTACAAGAGCCGGACCTCGTCTCTGACTTCGGCTGCAGGTAGACTTCGTCCGGACTCCGCCCACGACTTCAGTCATAGGTAAGCTTCATCCGGACTCCTACGGGAGCCGGACTTCACCCTCCGACTTCAATTACAGGTAGACTTCGTCCGAACTCCTATGGGAGTAGGACTTCATCCCCGACTTCGACCGCAGGAAGACTTCGTTCGGACTCCTATGGGAGTCGGACTTCGAGCTCCTGCTGCAAGCGACCCACTCTGAGTTACCGCTGCAAACGAACTACTTCAAGTTCCTACCACGAGCGGCCTTGGCCGAGACTCCTCGACAAATGATCTCCGTCCGGACTTCTACGGAGACCGGACTCAAACCGAACTTCGGCCGACAGGCCTGGACCCCCTGGCAGGCCGCAGTAACGGCCACGACTCTGCTCCACTTCCTACGACGGATACCGCGAGGATCCTCCATCCTCTGGCAAGTCGCGACAACGGACGCCGCTCCACTCCCCGCAACAGACTCCACGTGACATGTCCCGATGATAGCCACTATTTCACTCCACTACTCTTCGCAACAAACTCCTCCTGACCCTGGGCAGCCCACTGCCAGACGGCTACAAACGTTGCTATCAGTCTGTTGCCCCCTCTGCCTATAAAAAGGAGACCCCAGATACGTTATTCTCTAAGCTCTCATTTCTTACCAAAAAACTCTGCTAAAATTTTCGTTCGAGCACTCCATTCTTGTTGAGACAGAGAACTAACTTGAGCGTCGGAGGGTCTTGCCGGAGCAACCCCACCTTCGGTTTAGACTTCTTTTGCAGGTCCCGACGGCGACCGTGACTCCCTCGACTCCAGCTTCTCCGACGCAGGTGAATTTTTACACCAACAGGATTGGCGCTAGAGGAAGGGGCCTGTGTCTTTGCAGTACCCTTGTTCTTAAAGGAGCGCTCAACGGGACCGTCTTCGGTCATCTTTTCCGACATCCACTCCTCCTTCCCCCACTAGGTCTTTACCCGATGCCTCCCCGCAAAGCATCCACGCGACGATCCACAGCCTCCACGGTCAGATCTCAGGCTCCGACCTCACCTCCAGTTTTCCAGCCTCCTCCGCCTCCTCCGGCAACGGCGGTTGGCGCGGAGCAATTCGACCTGCTGGTGCAGCAGGTCAGAGGCCTCACTGAAGCTATGCAGGCCATGCAACAGTAGCAGCAGCCACAGGCATCAGTACGACTGGAAGAGCATCATCGAAACCCCAAAATCCGATGGTGGGACGGGCAACTTGGGCCAGCCGCCCCGTCTTTCCCGGAAAGACGAATCCAAGGGTGGAGAGCCCTCAATCAGACCATGATTCCACCCCTGGAAGATCTCTACCTCCATTCTACCAGAAGACCCTCGAGACCTACAGTCGAGAGGATTTCCTGGACCGGAGGCTCCAGGAGATGAACAGACGGATCGAAGAGCTCCGCCATGCTCCCCCCACTTATGGTGAGGATATTTGTACTGACCCTCCTTTTTCTCAAATGATCATGCAGGAATCGATCCCGTCGAACTTCAAACTCCCTCAATTCGAAAGCTACGACGAGACTTCGGACCCGGTTGACCACCTGGAGGCCTTCCGGATAATGATGCTACTTCATGGCACGCCCGACGCCATTCTATGCTAAGCCTTCCCATCCACCTTGAAGGGAGTGGTGAGAAACTGATACTCGACGCTGAAGTCGGGTACCATCTTTTTCTTTGATCAGATGAGCCACCAATTTGTGGCCCATTTTGTTAGCAGCCGGCATCCCCGAAAGGGTTCGGAGTCCCTCATCAACATCAAGCAGAGGGAGGGGGAGTCCATTCGGGCCTACATCAACCGTTTCAATGTCGCCGCACTGGAGGTCCAAAATTTGGACCAATCGGTAGTGATGGCCGCCCTAAAAGGCGGCCTTCAGAAGAACGACCTTTTATTCTCTCTGAAAAAGAAGTACCCCAGAAATTTTGCTGACCTGTTGGCTCAGACCGAAGGGTACGCCCGAGTGGAAGAAGCCTTCAAAATGAAGGACGAGGAGACCGCGAGAGAGCGACAGGCGAGAGACCCGAATAAGCCCGCAGTCGAAAAAGGGCCGAGAGAAGCTCGGCCACGTTCTCGAACTCCTCCCGGGCACAAGCACGTCCAGACTCCTCCTCAAGCACGCAGGCAGGGAAGCCCGGATCGTCGGGCTCGGCGGGGTTCTCCCCCAAGAAGATTCCGCAACTATGCCCCCCTCAACGCATCGAAAATCCAGGTGCTGATGGAGGTCAGAGAGCAGCTCCCTAGGCCAGAGAGGATGCGCACGCACCCGGGGAAGTGCAATCCGAACAAGTTCTGTCTCTACCATCGTGACCACGGCCACGACACGGAGGAATGCATCCAGCTCCGAGATGAGATCGAGGAGCTCATCCGATGAGGTCGGCTCGATAGATTCATTCGACGCCGGCTTGAGGGTAGAGAAGATCAGCCAAGGGCACTGCCACAGCCTGAGCCGCCAAGGAGGAAAGAGCAACCCAGAGATCGGCCTCCAATCGGGATCATCAACACCGTCTTCGGAGGACCTCGACAGGAAGCAGACCTTCCACAGCGCTAGGATTTGAAAACTTGTAAATATACAACGAACGACTCTATTTCAATTCAAGATTCCTTTCAGATCTGTACATCTTTTCCTTTTGGTACGGACTTGTAACGACAGAGGACGACCCCTTCGGACAACAAAAATAAACCCTAATATGGGCAAAGTCGAAGGCCAGGTTCCCCTTAGACCGGATGGGGGGAGAGGCCAAACAACGCCCATATGTGCCCCCACAGCCATGTTAGGGACAGGAGGAGAACCTCGCCCTAACATGAGCAAAGTCGAAGGCCCGATTCCCCTTAGATCGGATGGGGGGAAAGGCCAAACAGCACCCATATGCGCCCCCACAGCCATGTTAGGGACATGAGGAGAACCTCGCCCTAACATGAGCAAAGCCGAAGGCCTGGTTACCCTTAGATCGGATGGAGGGAGAGGCCAAACAGCGCCCATATACACCCCCACAGCCGTGTCAGGGACAGGAGGAGAACCTCGCCCTAACATGAGCAAAGTCGAAGGCCCGGTTCCCCTTAGACCGGATGGGGGGAGAGGCCAAACAGATCCCATATGCGCCCCCACAGCCATGTTAAGGACAGGAGGAGAACCTCGCCCTAACATGAGCAAAGTCGAAGGCTCGGTTCCTCTTAGACCGGATGGGGGGAGAGGCCAAACAGCGCCCACATGCGCCCCCACAGCCATGTTAGGGACAGGAGGAGAACCTCGCCCTAACATGAGCAAAGTCGAAGGCCCGGTTCCTCTTAGACCGGATGGGGGGAGAGGCCAAACAGCGCCCATATGTGCCTCCACAGCCATGTTAGGGACAGGAGGAGAACCTCGCCCTAACATGAGCAAAGTCGAAGGCCCGGCTACACCCAGACTGGGTGGGAGGAGAGGCCATACAGCGCCCATATGTGCCCCAACAGCCCCGTTAGGAACAGAAGGAGAACCTCATCCTAACCTGAGCTGAAACCGATAACATCAGAAATAAGGGAAGAACCTCGTCGTGATGCCGACTAAGGTCCGACCGTTCGAGACCCGGCAAGAAAAAGAAAACTTTCATGACGACCCCTCTACGCCATCGTGACCCTCTACCCCAACAAAAAATGGAGGCCGAACTACATTAAAAGTACAAAGGACCTCATCTCTATGAAGAGGGAGGAAGAGAAAGTAAGATCTACGGTCGCAAACGAAAGGCAAACCGACACGGTGATAACCAGGAACCTCCAAGCGGCATCAACGTCGAACCAGAAACTCGGCAATGACGACCTAATGCACAAATGAACGAGGAATCCTCGAACAACATCGACATCACGCGGGACAAAAATGAAAGAAGTCCGGCACACGACAGTTCAACACGACATACGGGTAAGATAGTAAAGACCTTTTCATTTCATTAGCAAAACATGCGTTACAGAGCCTGAAAGTCTGAAGAAGAAAAAACAACAAAAACAACAATGACAGCGACAACGGCGATGACAAACAGACAAGCGACAAAAGAGGACACTTAGAGGAACAAAGGATAAAAAGAGCCTTAAGGGGGCCCGACTTCCTCCGACCTCGAACTTTCGGCTTCGACCCTCGTCAGGGAACGCCTTAAACTTTCGACTTCTGCTTTCAATTCCCTCTCTCTCATTAGTATCTCCATGTATCTTCGGTGAAATCGCGAGCTTTCGTTCTTCGTCTCTCGACGTCGTTTTCTCAGGACCTCGAATTCTGCCTCCGCGTCCTTGACAGCCTGCTGCTCGCATACCAGCTGGATCTTCAATTGCTGCAGCTCGGCCTTCCCCTCCCCAAGGGCGATAGATAGCTCTTCTACGGTTCTTCTTAGGGATTGGAGTTCGCTGGAATCCCGAGCGGAAGCAAGCTGAGCCCCTCCAGCTAGCTGCCTTTGAAGGCGGGCAACCTCGTCGGTCGCCATCCTGAGCCTCCCCTTGTATTCGTCCACCTGCTTGCGCCAGCCGGCCCGTTACGCATCATAGCTCGCCTCGGCATCCTGGAGCTGTTGCTGAAGGTCGGAGACCTTCTTCGACCATTCCCAATCGCTGTCGGCTCGAGTCAAAAGCCGGGATGAACTTCCTTCCAACTGGCTAATCCTCTCCTGTGCAGCTGACAGCTTCACTCTAAGAGAACTGATCTTGGCAGCTTGAGCCCAAGATCGATCGCTGGCGCGCTTCTTGTGTTCCTCGAGCTCCTTCTCGAAGTTTGCCTTCCTCCGGCTGTACTCCATGATCCTCTTCACGTGGAGGTTCCGAAAGTGGGTGGCCTCCGCGGTGGCTTCAGAGTGGCTCTCCCTCAACCTGCGAAGCTCGCCATCCATCTTCTTCGACCTTTTTGTCAAATAAAAAACTTTCTTCTTCAGATGCTGGATCGTGGACTTCAGCAGAATCCCCTATGGCAGGGGAAGCGTTTCGGCAGGACACTGCCATCGGGAGACAAAAGCATCAAGGCACGTCCCATTACAGAAAGAAAAACAAAAAAGGAGGAGGAAGGGAGAGTGGAGAAGCCCTCCATAGGGAGAAATTCAACTTTATTGATTAAATATTTCTTAAAGACAAAAGGAAAAAAAAAATTACAGTAAAAAAAAATACAAAGTCAGAGGTCTCAGACCTCCGAAGTAGGGGCTGGAGAGCTCGGTGTCCCCGGAAGAGGAGCTGCGGTGGCAGTAGCAGTGGGAGAGGGACCGACTTCGTCTTCAGATGCCTCGCCCAAGAAGCTGAGGTCGAGCTCGAGAAATCTCTGAACCACCTTCTCCTGGCAGAGCTCGAATCCTTTAATGAAGGCCTCTTGGCCGAACTTGACGTTCAGGTCCCTCATCTCCGCAGAGGCCTTGAACTCCTCCACCGTCAGAATCCTGGCCTCCGAGACCAGGACCGGGATCTACTCCGCCAAATTGGCGACCTCGGCCTCCGCCTTCCTCGTCGTCTCCTCCGAGGTCTGCTTCTCTTGCTCCAGGGCCTGTTTCTCTTTCTCCAGGACCTCTTGGAGGTTGGCTACCTCAGCAACCTTTTCTTAGAGGCGGGCGACTTCGGTCCGATGATGCTCCTCCACCTGGATGGTATCCCTTCTCATCCGGTTCGTCACCTCGATGTTGGCGAGGAGCTGGTGCCCGATCTGCAAGGGCGGCCAGGAGGTCAGAATAAGAGTTGGAGAATTAATTAAACAAAGGTGCGAAAGGAAGGAGGGAGGTGAATCTGTTTATCTTGAGAAAGGATCCAAGGGAGTCCCAAACCCGCTGTTCGGGATCGACGCGATCGATCCTCTCGACGACCTCGGACAGGATGCAGCCGTCAATCAACCGCTTTATCAAATCTCTGTCATTGAAGGGATTCTTTCCCGGCTCTTCTTCGGAACCGTGGGATTCTTCGATGGCGGTCCGGTGGCTACTCACCCTGCGGGCCACCAACTTTCTTCTCCTCCCCCTCTCGACCCCGGGCGCCTCCGCGGAACGGACCCCCAGAACGGGAACCTCAGTGGGGGGACTCCTGGAAGAAGCCCGAGGGGCCGGAGGTTCAGCGTCCGAAGGAACTTCGATTGCGAAGGCCACCTGGGCAGGTGTGGCCAAGCTCGTCTCCTCCGTTCTAGCCTTCTTTGCCGATCCAGAGGCCGCGGCGCCTTTTCTTTTGTGGGTCTTGAGACCCCTGGCGAGCATCCGTGCTGCTTCGGCGTCCATCCTTAAAAAAAAAACAGAAAAAAAAAGAGAGAAAAAAGAAGAAAAATTAGTGACGGGGTAAAAAAGGAAGAAGTGGCGCGCAAAAAAAAAAAAAAAAGAAGAAGAAAGAAAGAGGAAAGGAAAGATGGGATACTCGCAGGATCCAGGAGACTCAGGCCGATGTTGAACAAAAACTGCTCCTTCAGAAGGTTGGGATGGGAAGGAGCCGAATAACCAAGAAGCCTCAGGGCGGCCTGAAGGTCGTCCTCCCCCAGGCTAGGAGCCCGACGGACAGAGTCCCTTAGGGAGCCCCAAGGGGGCAATCCCAGCCTCAAGGTTGGGCAATGGACGAAGAGGTACTTCCCCTTCCAGTTATGGATTGAAGAGGGAGCACCTTTCAGCAACCCCTTCTTGCCAAACTGGGGAGAGAAATACCACCAGCCCTTTGCCGAGGGGTGACGCTTGAAGGTGTAAAAGTGTCTAAACAAAGAAAGAGATGGCTGAACTTTGACTACATGACAAAGGGAGAGGAACCCTATCAAAAACCTAAAGAAATTCGGCGCTACTGAAGCTAAAGAAATATCTAAGAAATGGAAGAAGGCGACAACGAAAGGCGGAAGCGAAAGCCGGAGTCCGGGACGGAAGGCCTCCTGATACAGGCAGAAGCGGCCAGACGGGGGGTGCTAGCCTGGTTGGCGAGACTGGAGAGCTCCAGATCGTACTCCGGAGGAACTCCATACTGAACCCTTATCAGTAGGAGTTCATCCGGAGACAGAGAACAGGGAATGGCACCCGACGTAAAAATTGGATGAGGCCCAGCCCCAGATGTGGGTTCGTCTACAGTGTGGGGGTCCTGGGAGGCTGACGAGGATGAACTCCTGGAACCACTAGAGGCAGAGGTGCCAGAAGACATTTCAAACGAAGACCCTAAAGATCCCGGAGAAATCAGGCGGGACAAGGGGCGAAGGGTTGCGGGAGGCCAAACCAGAGGAATGCGGCAGAAGAAAAATGGAGGAGAAAAGGCCCCTAAATGGCAAGAAGAAAAATGAAGGTTCCGGGACTAACCTAGATCGCTCTGAAGGATGCAGAGGGGTGAGGACAGGGACGACTCGAAGAACGCTTGGGGCCAAGGCGGACGCCAAAGGGGGTCAGAGCTTTCGGAGAGAAGGCAGACACCAACGATACTTTCAGGCGGAATGAGGCCTCTAAAGGCGAAAAGGTGGGTTTAAATAGACCCTAGGATCCGACGCTATAATGATTGCGGATCTCCCCAGGCCGACCCACGCTCGCCACGTGTCCCACTCGCCACGGCAAGCGGCTAAAAGTGGCTGACAGCTAACAGAGCTATTACTGCACCATACCTGGGCCAACGTACCAGCAAAAATTTCGAAAGAATCCTTCGAATCGCCCTGATTCGAAAAGACTCCAGCACGCGAGTATTTAATGCCAAAATATCTAGGGACGATCGTGCACAGGATAAAAAGGGGATAACTTCGGCTGTGAAAATTTCTCTGTACTTCTTTCATTCGAAATTCAAATTTGAAAGTAGGGGGACTGGTGTTGGGTATAAAATACCCTCCAGTCGAAGTTCGTGACAGGAGTGACCCTCCGGGGATCCAACCGACTTCCGACCTCCGACAACGTCTCTTCAAACCTTTCAGGCGGTCGAGCCTCCGCAACACTTTCAAGTTTTGCTGACGGATAAGCCCCCACCAGCATCGATCGGATTCTTCGTGACGGACGAACTCCACCCAAATTTTCACGATGATCGACCATCTTCTAGACTTCGTCTGGACTCCTACGGGAGCCGGACTCCACCCATGACTTCAATCACAGGTAGACTTCGTCCGGACTCCTACGGGAGCCGGACTTCGCCCCCAACTCCAATTGCAAGTAGGCCTCATCCGGACTCCTACGGGAGCCGGACCTCGTCCCCAACTCCGACTGCAGGAAGGCCTCGTCCGGACTCCTACGGGAGCTAGACCTCGTCCCTAACTCCGACTGCAGGAAGGCCTTGTCCGAACTCCTACGAGAGCCGGACCTCGTCTCTGACTCCGGCTGCAGGTAGACTTCGTTCGGACTCCTACGGGAGCCGGACTCCGCCCATGACTTCAGTCACAGGTAAGCTTCATCCGGACTCCTACGAGAGTCGGACTTCACCCCCCGACTTCAATTGCATGTAGACTTCGTCCGGACTCCTACGGGAGCCGGACTTCATCCCCGACTTCGACCGCAGGAAGACTTCGTCCAGACTCCTATGGGAGTCGGACTTCGAGCTCCTGTTGCAAGTGACCCACTCTGAGTTACCGCTGCAAACGAACTACTTCAAGTTCCTACCACGAGCGGCCTTGTCGAGACTCCTCGATAAATGATCCCCGTCCAGGTTTCTACGGAGACCGGACTCAAATCAAACTTCGATCGACAGGCCTGGATCCCCTGACAGGCTGCAGTAACGGCCACGACTCTGCTCCACTTCCTACGATGGATACAGCGTGGATCCTCCATCCTCTGGCAAGTCGCGACAACGGACGTCGCTCCACTCCCCGCAACAGACTCCACGTGACATGTCCCGGTGATACCCACGATTCCACTCCACTACTCTTCGTAACAAACTCCTCCTGACCCCGGGCAGCCCACTGTCAGACGGCTACAAACGTTGCTATCAGTCTGTTGCCCCCTTCGCCTATAAAAAGGAGATCCCAGATACGTTATTCTCTAAGCTCTCATTTCTTACCAAAAAATTCTGCTAAAATTTTTGTTCGAGCACTCCATTCTTGTTGAGGCAGAGAACTAACTTGAGCATCGGAGAGTCTTGCCGGAGCAACCCCACCTCCGATTTAGACTTCTTTTGCAGGTCCCGACGGCGACTGCGACTCCCTCGACTCTAGCTTCTCCGACGCAGGTGGATTTTTGCACCAACACTCATGTTATGTCGAAATCATTGAGTGTGTCTTTGATAACACAAAAGATACTGACTTGAGTATCAATCAGGCCTGCCAATGCTGACTTGATGTCAAGATACGTTGATGGCATCGTGAAAGGTCGATCGAAAGTTACCAATCGGCAATCGACCATTGAACCATCGGTAGTCAGTCATTAGGCAATTGATCTGATCATTGTCAGTTGGTATGAATGGTTAAAAATCGATAGATATTCAGTGTTGGTGTCGCTAAGTAATTGGTGTGTTGAATTGTTGACTTCCTTGACCATTCGATCAGACATCGATCGACGACACGTAGTCGGGTGCCACTATCGAGTCAGAGATATCATTGTCGAGTGTGAGTCGGGATAGCAAAATCAGTTGCCCCCCATTCTCAAGCTAAAGATGACTTGACACATTGGACGATGGAAATATCATTTATTATGATTTGACATCGGATTCTGTGGTCGCTTTGGCTGCTGGTATTTATAATTTCTTTCAAAATTGAACCATCAACCACTTTGTCATTTCAGAGGTCATATAATTATTATTGGAGCGTCACTTTGAGGAGATGGTTATTTAATGTTGCAGACGACTAGACAACGAAAAGATATGACTTGATTTGATTTTAATCGGTCAGATGTTGTTACGCACCGGACGATTGTTAGCTCCTGACGATTCACGCAAATTGTGCCTACTGCTAAGGAAGAGCTGGCTGTCGGGGTCCAAGAGACTAATGCAGTGGCAGCGACTAAAGAGACAGTCGATGGAGTCGACAAAACGAAGTCAGTGTAGCTTAGTCCAATTTTTGTATTTGGATCTTAGCTCGCTTTTTGTAATTCCTTTGACTTTTCACAATAATGAAAGTAAATTTTTCTAAGTGTTGAGTACTTATCTCTTCTTTCCTTACTCAAATAATTGATTAACTGATTAACTTTGACTGTTTGGAGTCAATGCTCAATCGATCGAAATCGGTATTATCAATCGGTGTTATCTGATTTGAGTCGATATTTACCAATCAGAGTCGGTATTTTACCAACCGGAGTCAGTCTTTGATCGATCGAAGAGTGATTTGCCAATCGGAGTCGATCAGAGTCAGGTCGGTAGATAAGTAGCTTGTAGATAGTCAAATATTCAACAAAAATATTGAAAGCTGAATATGTCATTTCAAATATTTGTTGAAGACATATCTATTGATAATACATATGTAGATTGTCAGCATTCCATATTTGGGGGATGGATGTCTTGTCAAGGATTTCGAGCTGATATGCTTTCGGACATAGAGTTTCGATCACTTTATAGAGGCCTTCCCAACTAGGTGAGAGTTTGCCTTAGTCCAGGGGCTTTGAGACTTTCGCTTTTCTGAGAACCAAGTCTTCAGGATGAAAGACTTTCAATCTGACCCTCATGTTATAGCATTAGGTGACTATTCTTCGACACTTGCCCTCCAGTCTCTTAGTCGGTTTGTGATCATGTCAATCACCTGTGCAATCGGTCGATTGGAAATTTCTACAGTCGGTGGTTGGGGTCACTCCACAACAATTTTAGGCCATCGACCTTGGACATATTTTCTGAGATACCCTCTGCAGATGAGGTCCTCAATTTCTTTCTTCAATTGGATGCAATCATCGATGTCATGTCCGTGGTCATGGTGGAACCGACAGTATCTATTCTGATTGCGAGAATGCAGTGGGGCTCGCATCGGTGGGGACCTCCTCATAATTCTTCCTTCTTGATCTCTATGAGGATTTGAGATCGAGGAGCCACGAGCAGAGTATAGCTATTGTACTTGTAGTTTGGGCTTCTCGATCTCGACATCGATTATCATGGAGAAGTGTCTACATCAGATCATCTTTGACCCGAACCTCCCTCAGTCTTGTTCTTTTTCAAAGCTCCTCTACCCTCATCATGATGTCGAGTAGCATAGCTTCTTCGACATGGATGTATTTCTATGCCCAGACAAGAAACTAAGAAAATGACTTGGGGGCTGTCTTATCTAGGGAGTAAGTGAAGCGTGAGCCATACAGTCCCTGAGCAGTGGCCACCATAGCCATATCCTGATTAAGATTGTAGACTTCCAACATGATGGCATTGAAACATGCCATGTAATCTCTCAATGATTCTCCTTTCCATTGCTTGATCGAGAAGAGGCTTGCGGAAGTGTGCGGCAACTTTTTGTTGGTGTGAAAATGCATCGCGAACTACTGACTGAGTTGATCGAAGGAGCTGATGCTCCTTGGACTAAGTCTCGAGTATCAAGCTTGGACTATCTTCCGAAGGGTTGTCGGGAATGGCACATAGAGGAGGGCGTCGGTCGCATCTTGGATCATCATGAGAGCCTTGTAGCTCTTCAGATGGTCGATGGGGTCAGTAGAGCCGTCATATGGCTCCTGTTGGAAATTATATCTCAAAACCAATCGTTAGTCTGTTGATGGTTGAACTTATTATTGTAATTGTATATGAATTATTGAATTAATAAATATTATTTGATTTTCTCATCACTGTGTAAATCTTATTTTAAACTCCTATTATGTGATGAAGTCCTTCAGACTATTTGATTCAATATAGAAGGATATATCATTTAATCCTTAAACCTTAAGTTCACGATCAAATAATGTACTATTATTAGGATGATAGCTATATCAAGTATAAGTCGTTATATGTCATTTATATTGGTTGTCCTCTTAATCAAGAAGTGTGGAGACACTAGCATGGCATACAAGTGAGATGTAGGAGTACATTTCACTGAACGTGACCAACTATTTAGCATTCTGCTATCAAGAGTAGCTCACAAAGGATATGGGTATAAGTATCCCTCTGACTTGAGATCACCACGGTGACTTGCAAGCAACTCACTATGTTTTGATATCGGATTATCTGAATTTTTAATTCAGTAATAAAATTTTTTTGGATATAATCAAGTACTTAAGAAGTCGGTGTATGAGTCAAAATAGAATTGACCCCTTCAAATAAGTAGGAGCTAATGTATCAGTGTGTTTCAATTTAGTAAAATTTCGATCGAGGTAATCCATATGATGAATTTTAAAAATTAAAATATAATATGGATGACCATATCAGGGTTGACAGTTAAATCTTAGGTCATCTTGAATATTTAGATCAAAGAAATGAATTATACGATAACCATATGCCAATAGATTCTTGAATAATGCTTTCCAATCTTTTGACCTATCCGAACGTCGGGTATCATTACTAGATGGTCACTTTGATTGGTGTAGAAAGATTATTCTTATACTATCGACTTAGGTTTGAACCTATGGGGTCATACTTAAAAAAAAATTTTGACTGATCATATGGCTAATCGACGATTAAGAATCATTCCAGTGTAAACCAGTCAATTCGATTGATGATTAACCTTATACAAAAATTATAATAAATTAATTCATTAATTATTGATGAATTGTAAGAAGATTAATTAGTAATTAGATTATTAATTAACTTAATTTGATTGAGCATTGAGGTTTGGATCAAATCTGATTGAATTGGATTCAATTTAGTTTGACCCGATTAGGTTATGAGATAACCTAATCGCTAAGAGTGTTCGATTCCTGATTTGATCAAAATTTAAGCTTGATTAATTTTTGATTTGATTAAAATTTAATTAAAACTATTTACTATCTAATTAGATTAGGTTTAGTGATCTAATTAGGTATAACCTAATTTGGTTGGGTTAAGAATCCAATTGGATGAGAAAATAATTCGAATTCAAATCCCTTGCGCCTCCTTTCTCTGCGTCCTCTTATTCTTCACGCAAAAAAAAAAAATTATATGAATTTTTCTCATATCCAGAAGCTTTTTCATATCTATATTTAAATTTTTTAAATTAAAAATTAGTTAGTTTAAATTTGAGTTCAAATAGATTTGAATTTGAATAAAAACCTAGAATCCAAATTGAGTTGGACTCTTCTCTTCACGCCATCACCTTTCTCCATGCATAAAGTATTCTTACATGAGATTTTTTACACCAATCTAATATTGATCAACCCCTCTCTAAGTTCATAAGATGAGGATAAAGTTTAATTTATAATTTAATTCAAATTTGATTTGAATTGGTGATAAAGATCAACCAACATTTGAAATTGAACTAAAACTACCTTTTTCTTATCATTATCTTTCATAGGATGCCACCCTTAAGAAGAGATCAGTTTTGTGCGAGATTAGAAGTGATTTTTGGCATGAGAAATCTAAAAGTTGGGGCATGAAAAGTTGAGAGTGGGTTAGGCTTCCATGCATGAGAAATAGAGGAAGTGTTTTTCCTCTCAGGCGTGAGGTGTAGAGTCTAGGGTTTCAACTCTAGATTTCGTGAGAAGAAAAATACAAGAGTGAGTCTTGTTCAATCTTCCACACCACCACCTCCTTGTAAAGCTTTATCTTCTGATCCAGAAGAGTCTGAAAGATCTAAAGAAAAAAGCTTGGATCAGCCATCTAGAGCTTTTGACGTGAGCTCGCACTCCTGCGAAGGAAGATCCGATCAGGACTTCAAGTGGATGATCTATAGAAATCAGACGATCTGTGTGGCTGCTTGACATCAGTGAGAGCTTCATACTATACCTACCAATAGCAAAAATCATCGATCCGCAAAAAAGTGATGAGTTCTGAATTCAACCGATGTGATCTAAAGGTTAGATTAGATTTAGGGCATCGATGTGATTGATATAGTTTTTTATTTTATATCAAATTTTATATATAAATTTTTTATATCATAAATCTTTAATTGATAGTTTAGATCTGATCCAAGGAATGTTTAGAAGATTAAAGTGTTTAGTCTTTTATTTTTTGCTATAAAATTTTAAAAATACATGCTTTAAACTATCCATTTTTCCTTCAGCTCCATCTGCGGCATCTTAAAGCGAGCCGAAATGGGCTCAACCAAGATGCACCGGGTGAAGGAAGGCATCGAGTGGATGCCAAGATCATTGGAGAACCCATGGCCATCCACTTGGATTTGTGCGAGTCGACGGTCGAACTCCCTAAGCTTGCACTCGTAGTCGTTGAATCGCTGTCGTTGGGATACTTCCGACGTCGAATCTTCCCAATAAGAACTTGAAGGGGAAGAACTTGGTGATGAGCGAGGGTGGTTCCCTTTTTTTGTACTACGATGGTGAAAGGGAGAAGGAGACCGTCGCTCTTTATGGCTGCACAATGGGAGTGTCAGGATGGTTGAGGCTCAATGCAAGACTGTTGAGCCTATCGTCGTTCAGGGAACGGAGAAGGTGATTGCTATGGAGTGCAGCAATTATGCCTTGATGGCACTTTGTGTGGTGCTGATTCCTTCGACGCCGGTCGCTGCTGTTGCTGTTGTTGTTGTTATTGCTATTGGAGGCTATGCACCACCTCCATCAGTGAAGTAACTTGCAGCACTAGGAGAGCAAATTGCTGGGCATCCACTGTGATGACCGGATGTGAGGTGCTGGGCTCTGTCGATGGTGGCAGACAGTCTTCCCAACGAAAAGATTGCCTGACAGAGCAAGTAGAGAGTTATGCTCTCGTTCTTATCATGATTGATGGCAAAATGATTGTTCGTGCCCCCTACCTAGCGCACTAATCTGTTGCGGCCAAATCTCTAGTACGCCGGGCTTCACTGAGAGTAACCTGCAAAATAACATCCATACTGAATAGAATTATTTTCGGTAGGAACTCTTCGATGCTTAAGTTAGAAGTGAAAAGTTGGTCGAATAGTAGTGAATTCAAATTGGCAAAGTTTTTGCCTTTAGAATTAGCTTACCGTTCCCGTTCATTTACCTCCCTTTTATAGGCAAGCGATCGATAACCATCTGTAGCGGTTATGCATGTGGGATCCCACTTACTCTAGCATTGTGATGTTATAGAGTGGATAGTTAATACCTACTTAGTGGAAGTAACCGCTATGCGCTTATTAAGCTGACGGTTTCTAATAAGCCGACTGAGGGTCGGTTGCCAATGTTATGTCAGAATCATCGAGCGTGTCTCCGATAATATAGTAGATATTCGACCAGATGTCAATCAGGCATGCCAATGCTGACTTGATGTCGGGATATGTTGATGGCATCGTGAAAAGTCGATCGGGAGTTACCAATCAGCAGTCGATCGTTGAACCATCGGTAGTTAATCATTAGGCAATCGGCCTGACCATTGTTAGTCGGTAGAATGGTTAAAAGCCGATAGATATTCGGTGTTGTTGTCGCTAAGTAATTGGTGTGTTGAGTCATTGACTTCCTTGACCATTCGGTTGGACATCGATCGGCGACACGTAGTCGGGTGCCATTGTTGAGTTGGAAATATCATTGCTGAGTATGAGTCGGGGTAGCAAAATCGGTTGCCCTAACACAAACTTGACATTAAATAAAGAGGGGAAGATACTAAAATTTCTATACTACAGATAAAAATTCTAGATGAAGCACAAAATCTTACTTCACGATTGACAGAATAAATATTAGGGACTTGAGTACATTTCTATTGAAAATATCAAGGAGATGTTTGGTTGGAGGAAGTCAGGATCTGAAATCGAAATGAGAATGGATGACTTCCATTCCAACTATTTGGTTGGGAGGAGTTCCATTCTGATTTCAATTCTGAAATGAAATGAAATGACCCAGTCTATTTAAAACTGAATTCCTACTATCCTCTAAAGGTTCAAATTTCTATTTCGATTCCGATTCTAATCACAAACCAAACGCTTCAAGAGATTTAGCCATTCTGATTTTGATTTTCATTTCAATTCTGATTCCGATTGAGAACCAAACATCTCCTAAGTTTCTATTCAAACTCCGATGCAAACAACAAATCCTACGGATAAATCCATTTCTCAAAGTGAATTCCAGCAAATAATCCCGTTATTTTTTTGTACCCCTCAACTAAACACAAGCGGTGCAATCAAAAATTACATCCAAAACTAAAATCCCCACATGCAGTACAAATAAGCGCACCAAACCTATGTACGCCTTGAAAGCAAAATAATCGCACACCTAATTCTCTAAATCCATCAAAAAATAACCTGCTGTACTGAGAAGAAATCTAAGCCAAAGCACCCAAAATGGTGAAAACAAATGTTATCCTTCATGCACCAAGCCCCAGAACCCAAATCACAAAATCCCACAAAACCCCACATCACCAACATCAAACAATCACCCAAAACAATTCAAACAGAAATAATAAACAGAAAACCAACATACGCTACCCATCATCTGTAGCAGCCCAGATCAAAGAACCAGAAATAGAAGAGATTCTATCCAAAAATACAGCTAATGATAGCAAGAAAACAGAGACCACAGAGAGGGTCTCTCTCTACTTCTCGCCTGCTGCCAACCCTCCGACCTACTTCTCGCTTAGTTGGGATATTGAAAGTAACTAACAGAAACGTACTCTAATCGATAAACAACTGACTATAATAATTCTAGTTCAACAAAAGGAAGATGACATCGTGTAAGTTGAGTGCCGTAGACTATGGATTTTAAGCATCAATTTGGACCATAATTAACTAGATCGATGTATGTCGAATACAACTCTTTTTAAGAAGTGTTTAATGGATGCATACGTTATGTACATACATACACACCCACATATACATAGATACATACATACATACATGCATATCAATATGCTTCTCATTTTAGAAGTAGATGTCGGATTTATTATATCTGGAAATAGATGTAGGATACTCGGGTAGGCGTTCTAGGTCACAATCTAATCAGGGAACTACGGCAAACAGTAAATCGGAACATCAATCGGCAAATGATATAAAAAATAATATTAAAAAACATTTGAACATTTTGATTAATTCATAAAGTATTCATGCTAACATTGCACTCGAGAACTGTATATCATTTTATCCATTAAAAAGCCTGACCAGGAGTTGCAGGAGATGTCCATATTTACATACAGGACCATGCAATTCATAATTTTCCATTTTTTATTGCAACGAAGACATCACCTTCGCCGTTACATGGTCCGTGAAAGAGCCATGTACTTGGGCATAATCCCATTTCTTGACGGATTAAAAGGGATAGAAGAAGTCTAATAGCAGACTCGGCCAAAGCAGAAAGTTTCTATACTGCTCGATCTTTTGACAAGTGTAAATCATTTACAACCTTGGTGCAGAAGATTCTACTGAAGGCAGTCGAAACTTGCACTTTTACCGATCGATGGAGCCACCACCATTTTATCAAAGCTTGTGCACAGGGGATTGACGGGGCCCTCGGGACAGCGTTATCCAAGAATCAGAGAAAAAGTTGGCATCAAACTCAAGTTTAGCCTTCCTATTAAACCTCCCATGAAGTAACACATCATACCTCGGATCACGTTTAGGGACTAACCAAATCCAAGCTATCCTTTCCTTCCATCTCTGTCTTCCTTGCGTGCCAAGCATAGGATCCAAGTCCTTATAAAAGCCCACTCTCCCTCCAAGGCTAGCATAAACAGTCCCAGATCTCACAAGCATGTCAAATTCTTCATCATCTGGCACTCATGTCCGATCATCGATCCCCGAAAAGCTCTACGAGCGTCTTCTTGATCTTCTAGGTGGAGAAAAAGGTATCATCTCTTCGCCTCTTCATTCAAGACTTAAAATAATATGCTTACAAGCATCAAATCATGGTTCTTCGTAGCACTGACATCCCTTGATAAGAGAGAATCCCTCCGTAATTAAACATTGTTTGCCATTATTATCGAGCCAGTGGATGCATGCTATTTGCCAAGTCAAGCGTTTGACTGAATTTTTGCAATAAAACAATGACAAAAAAAAAAAAAAAATCTAAGAATTGTGGTAACGTGGCATTTAGTTCATCATGTCTTGAGTACCAAAACGTAACATAATCGATAGCATTGCTATTTTACTGTTTCTCCATGAATTGAAGCTGTTATCATCGCATCCATGCTTTCGGTCTAGAAAATCTATTCTACTTCACAGAATAAAATACTATTTCTGAACTGATATGGACACTCGAGTTAAATAATACCAGTTTTTATCAGATAAATAATGAAAAGAGTAAATCGTGGATCGTATTATAATTTACATTAATTACAGTGATATTAGTCCTGGGTACGTGTGATGCGCATGCATGTCCAGGTAAAGCACTAATAAATGTAAACTTGTAATCTGCTATCTGATAAATGCTCCTCATTGATGGAAGCTCAAGGACTCCTAGGTGATGGTTCAGAATAATTAATTGGCACTATAATATTAGACAGAATAGTTCGTACTGACATTATTGTTATATAAGTATCCATCATGTATCTGTCCAGCATAACGAGATCTTCGAAACCATTAATTATAATGGTTGTTAGAAGGTTTAAACTTCTAACTGCAATTACTTTGAAACATGAAATAATAGCAATGACTTCTCAAATCCTTCTGCTTGGGATGGCTGCACAGGTGCTGACATTGTTCTATGGAGAAAGAAGCCATTATCAGCAGGGCTACTTGTTGGAGCTACCGTGATATGGCTACTCATCGAGGTGGTGGGATACCATTTTCTCACAATCCTTTGCCACATGGCTATTGTAGCTATGCTGGTGATCTTCGCGTGGTCTAATGGAGCTGCTCTGCTTCAAGCGTAATCTCCTTGGCCCCATTCTTCCTCCTTCTTCTTCCCCTATTTTTGATGGAATTTATTTCTGCATATCCACTGCATGCAAGGTAATGTAAGAGTTGTCTTTCTATCAAAGTTAAAATTTTCAGTTATTAATGTATTCTTAATTTACTGCATCTGAGTTTAAAACTACTCTCATTTGTCCAGCAATAGTTTTAATGCTTAATTTAAATAGCCGCGATGCACGGTGAGTTGAACTTCAAAAATCTTGAAGTAGACGTAGTACTTAGCAAACTCGTGCCAGCATGAGCATTTCCTCTGCTGATTTTGCCACTTGAAACTAGTATATATCTTAATAAGATACGCGGTTGCATAGGATCATTGGTACTAAATAACTGCTAGTTTTGATGTGTTCTAGGCCTCCTCCCAATATCCCTGGAGCGAACTTATCACCGGCCTTCAAAGTTGTGCAGACCTTCGAATCCAAGCTCAATCACTTTCTGTCCGTCCTCCGTGGCATTGCACTTGGAGAAGATCTCAAGTTGTTCCTCTTGGTAAATGATTCTATTCCTTCCTGGCGCCTCTTTCCTATGTAATTCTTATAGTGTCCTTTACAAATATGGTGACATTTAATCCTACTTCTAATTCTCCTACAGACAATTGGTTCTCTCTTGACAATATCAGTGATAGGAAGCTATTATAGCTTCCCTAGTCTCTTATATTTTGGTAAGCTGTGCAGAGTACCTCTATACCCAAAGCTTTGTACACACCAGCTAATTTCAGAATGGAGATCTAATTGAGGGCCTTGGCTTTTTGTAGTGTTTCTCTGCACTCTGACGCTGCCTGCTTTATACAAGAAATATAAGACCGAAGTGGACGTTCTAGCGGACAAAGGAAGCATTGAACTCAAAAAACTTGTGGAGAAATATCGTGAGAATTTTCTCACCATGACTCCAAGAAGCCCGGTGAAGGAAGAGAAAGGCCAGTGAACACCTCAGCTTTCCACTGGGCCGACAAGATTCGTCAACAAGTAGTAATAAATACATATTATTTTCTGTACAGAAGATCTCAGATGTGTCAATGTGCCTTATTGAAATTGTGAAGTGACTTCTCACAAAATGTTATATATTTGTAATAAAATGCATGGCAAAATTGATTGCCTTCTCCTTCTCCCAAACAAAGAGAGTAGACCTTCAATTGATGTTGGAAAACCTTCTGATTGGATCAACATGGAAGCGTGGAATCTATTAGTTTGATATGGACAATGTGAAACATCTTTTATCTTAAACTTCATCAACACATCTAGTAGAATTAAAGGGAACTAAAGGGGAATCACTAACTCTTGATCAAAGAAGGATTTGATAGGTGAAAAATGTAGAAGATCTAGCCAGAGTACCTGATTAAATAGCAAACAATAGTGCTCTGATGCAATGTGAGACCCAAGTTTATTGGAATCAGGTATGTCATACATGATAACGAGTGCCGGTGCGTGTGATGTAAAGAGATACATGGATGTGAAGCAATTCCCATGCGTTATTAATGCATCCTCACTTTCAGCAAGTGCACTAATTTTATTGCTCTGTTTCGAGCTGAAGCTGAATTACCCGCAGGAAAAGAGTGAGCTTACAAGTGTTACAATGGGAAAAAGAATGATGGGTTGGGTATAGTCACGCAGACAATAATAGGCTACGAGAGAGAACTTTTATGAGGTTCCTTTTAGGTTGATGATAAAAGAGAAGGATAAATGGAAACTCGGTTTCAGATACAGCGGCCAGATCAGAGCCATGTCATGAGCGGCCAAGTAAGACGGTGATATAAAACGGTGGAAGAGGTGCCGCCAAATAACCTGCTTCGTGTCCGCTCCACAAAATAAGAGAGAGCTGCCATTTCCCCATCCTAAGATCCAACAGTCGTCACCCGGTTGGCTGCCCGCGAGCCATGACATTTCGCCAACTCTCCTTCGCGCGACACATGAGCAAACCCCACCGCCGCCCTCGCCGAATTGCCCACCCTCCCACTGTTACGTTACCCCTCGCCGGCTCTTTAACTCCTCCTCCATTATACACGACTCTACGCGGGGCGTGCCGGAAATGGCGTAGCACCATAACCTTACATTACTACTCCGAGCACCACACGGGCTACCAGTACTTGCTGTAGCCGTCTGTTTCAACTCTCAAAAGTTTTAGCCTTGACTCTTGTTCTACTGTAGAGAAAGGAGATGATGAACCGGAGCTCGTCGCCGTGGGGCCTTTCGGAGGTCGGAGAGGACGATGATGACGCGGCTCCCCGCCAACCGTCGGCTGTGAACGTGTCCTCCGAGATGGACTACTTCGCGGAAATCCTGGGCCCCCTGTCTCCCGTCGGTGACGTTCACCTCTCTCTGCGCACCACCGCCACCTTAGGGGTGGTCGGCGTGGGGGAGGAGGTGGAGAGCTCGGGAGGGTTCGAGAAGGGGAGTTCGAGCAGGACCAAGAGCGACGCCATGGGCTTGGAGGACCCTCGCCGCTGCCCGAGTCAGGTAAAATAACAAACAGTTATTTATTTATTTATTTTTATTTCACAAAGAAACGTATTTCTTTCTTTTTTTGGTAACAAAGAAACATACTTCTCTGACGAAAAGTGGGAGCATATAAAATGTTTTCGAAATATAGGAGGTTGAAAGGAAGCGTGAGGTTTCGAGGAGAAGCAAACGGAATCGGACGTCGGAGATGCACAACCAAACAGAGAGGGTAACAAGCAGCGATTATGATTCTATTTTGCTTGTCTGTGGTGTTAGTATCGTTTTGTTTAGTTGAATGTTTGGGTGGCTCTATGCCTTTGTTCCTGGAGCAGAAGCGGAGGGATAAGATAAAAGCAAAATTGAAGGCATTGCAGGAGCTCATACCCAATTCCCACAAGGTAAGATGTTGTGGTTTTAGGTTTGCTTCTCTAGTTCGAAATAATTATAGTGCAGGCAAGTCTTCGTTCCTTTCTCTCAAAAAGGTTTAAGCCCCGTGGACATTGAATGAATCATATATATTAGAGCAAAAGGAGTTTAAGCTCCGAGCAAAATTTTCAGTTTTAGTAGGTTAACTATTTATATTCATGCTAAAAACTGAATTTTTTTTTTTATCTGCATGTTATCTTTGATATATTCTTTAATTTTGAGAGCTAAAGAACTGGAATATGTCATATGTGGCTAACATTTTGGTTCATGGTTTTTACCCTGCTTCCATGTGCAGTTCTTTTATTTCATGCAGCTAAAGTTGTTCCTAAATTGCAGTTGGACAGAGCATCTATGCTGGACGAGGCTATTGCATATATGAAATCCCTTCAGCAACAAATTCAAGCAAGAAGAACTTACTTTTATTTTTATTGTCATGGTATAATATATTGTCTAATTTCTCATCCCCACCATTGCTCTTATTGATGACTTTGGATCCAGATCATGTCACGAGGCGCCGTGTGTCATGCTCAATCGATGTCACCTGCTGCAGTACGGTGCTTGCGCACACCTCAATTCCCTCCGTTCTCACCTTCGGGACCATATAACGCCATGAGCCTGGGATTCGGAATGGCAATGACTAACATCGCTTGTTCAATTCGGCCCCCTCTTTTGTCTTCCCTTACCCCGTTGGAGGCAACAAGTTTGGTTCCGATGCCCACCTTAAACCCCATTCCACACTACCGTTCACCAAGGCGTGTGCATTACATCCCTTTCACTTCATCACCAGAATTCCCAGCATCTGTGGTCATGCAAGCCACTCGAAACCAAAGTTTACAGGCCGAGTCGTTCGGTTCAATGAATCAAGCAGAAACTGGTTGCCAAGGGATGCAGTCAGTCATTGCAGATAGCCTACAAATTTCAGCGATCACCCAGGTCTAAGTTCAGATGTTCTCTCTTCTCTTTCAAATTGCTTATTTTGACTCTAGCTTTTAGTATTTTCTCTGCTTTCTAAAGTAAATTGAGTTGGGACAGTAGCAAGAGGGCAATGAACCCGATGCTCTAGGAGGTAATTCTCTTCAGGATCGTCATGCAAATGGAGGCTTGCGGTATCTAGTTCAAGTCCATGTATATATCTAATCAGTCTGCACAATGTTTCAGAACTCAGAGCAGTCGAATCTTAACGGATCGCAATCAACAACCTGCTGACAAAATATCTGCTAGTAATTTCCTGTATTGAGATGCACTTGTTATCACTGGTAAGTAATATAATATTACAAATGGAGCTTCAATAAAGGTGGTGGCCGCCATTATAAGCTCATGTGTTTGCCATCTCAGCAACGAAGGGTGTTTGCTGGTGACAGGTTGGGTAGATGGGTTTTGGTTGAAGTCGAACTTATGTCCAGATGTTGCGGTCATAACCAGACATTTCATGTATGCTGCTGAGGTTTGCGGAATGTTAGGGTAACCTGAGATAAATTTGTCATGTGAAGACTCAGGTCTGTTAGCCCACTCTTTCAATGAAATGCTTTATATGGTACTTGTTCTTTATTTATCAAGCATGTCATTCACAATAAGTCAATGAACATACGTTGTATGAGCAACAGCTCGTTTCAGAGGGGCAGAAAGGGAGGTGCTTCATGGTTTACAACTTGAGTGATGTCAGCAAAGCAAAGCAAAGCAAAATTTTGACAATATAAGCCCCTTTTTTTTCTTTTTTTTGAGGGGGAAGGAGGCAATAGCTACCCAGCTTTTATTAGTGAAGGAAAACACTACTTACAACTAGGTGAGCAGCTTTTTTTAAGAGCTGTTCACCATCATAAGGGTCTCAGATTAAACACTGCATACATGACCAGAGAAAAGAACTTAAAACGGAGAAACCAGGTTGATGCTTAGCACAGTAGTGTAAGGCAGAAAACATACTGGATTGGTACAGCTCGAAAACGAGGGCCCAGAGGATCAGGTTCTTCGGACTGCGTGCACTAACTGACACGATTGACTGTGAACTTTGCTGATCAGGTAAGCACAGGTCCTTTCGCATTAACAGAAACTACAGTAGATAAGGCATTGGGCAATTCAGAAAAATCGGCTCCTTAGCCTTCACTTCAACAGATTGATTCGGCTATGGATGTGAAAAAGATAAGGTTGAGACTTAACTTTGCTCCAAATTTTTCTCAAATCAGACAGAAGGTTATGACAGCATAAAGGAAGACCAATCGTTGACAAGAGTAAGACCCTTGGCTACGGTAGAGGCAATAGAATTCTGTTTATTTAGGAAGAGCATCTTTCCTTCCAGCACAACTGTCATACCAGCAAAGAGTATCAGGATAGTTGATTGAGCTGTTTTAGAAAAGACATATCATCAAATGAAGATCGTGGATGTTGAACTCCTAGAGTAGGGAATACAGCCTTCCAAATTGATAAGAAGTAATGGCAATTGGAGAAAAGATGATTCACCGATCCTGACGGCGGATGACTGCAAATAACACACCTTCCCGAATGCCTACAAGTCATCTTCTAAATTGATTGATATAAGGAAAATTATTTAGTTATCTAAAATATTTACTGGAATTATGAAAAAAAATGAAGTTGTTAAACACTTCGGGTATTCACGGTCTTACTTATTCATGTTCTTATTTTATGAAATTATTGAGACCACATGTTCAATCTGTTATAATTGATTTCATATACTAGAGAATGATGCCAAACACAACCAACATTATTATAGCTATCAAAATTGTAGTTAACAATCTAATCTGCACATAGTTAGCTTCATTTTATTTAGCATTCCTAGATCTCATCTAAAAAGGCTATTCACAACATGTTATTTGAATTTCTTAGTCCTGAATGAGTATCCAAGAGTTTTCTAATATACAATTGGTATAGGACCAAATATATGCCTATAAGAATTCTCATATTTTAAAATTACAACAAATTATATTTAGCTCCACTAATTAATATGCCTCTCAAAAAAGGATATTGAAAGAGATGCTAGTTTGTTGCAGCAAGACACAAAACAAAAGAGAAAACAAAGATCAATACAAACATAGAATTTATAAGAAAAACCCTTTAAATCAAGAAAAAACCTACAGACCAGTGTTAATCTAAATATAAGGTATCTCTACATAGTCTATGTTTAAATATGAAAGGCTTTTTATATATTCAGATCACCATCATCAACAACAATAAAATAATAATAAAAATAAATAGAGTAACATTGTTGGATTGCAGTCTAATGCTTGCATCCACCCAACATTTAAAAAAGTGATCAAGTCAGAGAGCACAAATGTAATATTGATTAGCTCAAGTTCCTTGACCAGAGGTCCAGTCTCCTAATCAATCCTTGCGAAGTACAACAATTGCAATTGGGAGAGCTCCACGCACTATCTTTCTTCCTTTTTTGATTATTAAGAAAGCACTGGCTATTGAAGACCTTGTCTTCATTGATTCCATTTCCACTAAAAAAAAACTTTTTAATCAACTGAACTTTGCCATACACGTTGTATTTCAAGCAATTTTAAGGAAGGAATCAATAATTGCACTATGGTGATGCTCCATGTATGCATGCTGATGGACTAGCAGAATATGATTACCAATCAACCATACCTTTGAACTGTTGAATCTGAAAAATGTACCAGAACCTGTCTTATGTTGAAAGTATATAATCAGAATTACCATGATTTGGAACTTTAACCTACTCTGACCCACCTGTCACCTTTCCAAGGAGAAACCCCCCAGAATTGAAGGTTCCGTACTCCAATTAGTTCCTCTCCTATGTTAGATCAAAATGCTTCTATGCAATCATTCCTATATTCTATATCCAACCGCCAAACAGATGCCAAATTCTATAGAAGTATTCCAACTCGAGCAGAAAAGTCTTGCTGGATTCCCCAACAACAATCTCTATTGTCTTGGACAGTTCATGAATTGTCCTGCCACAATAAATTGATGGAGGTGGGGCGGTGGTCTTCAAAGCACTCGGTTATTCAAATCTAAGCCCAACAAGAAGTTTTAAGGATGGAAAGCCGGTCCACCAACATTGGACAATGGGAGGCGCACTTGATGTCTTAAAAATACCTTTGAAAGGTTGGAAAAAGGCTTTCCAACAATGACATCAATTAGTTCCATTGAACGCGAGGCCCATAGTGGTTACACTGGTGGGTAGTGCTGACAAAAAATTATTCTGATGAAATCTCTGCGTAAACACTTGCCAAATTTCAAACCTAGAACATCCTCCAAATGGAAGAGGGGTTCAACCATTAGAGTATATTGCAGTTTGCCACATCATAACCCTCACATTCATGTAATATTATCCTCTTCTGGTTTTGACTATAAGTCTGAATCAGTTTGTTTTGGCAGCCAAAGCCAAGAGGTTCTTACTCTGGGTTTGACAGAAGCGTTTAGAGGGGGGAAAAAAATCTTGTAAAGGAACTTCTTTATGTGGTCTAAAGAAACAATAGAAGGCAAAAGAAACAATATGTGACACCCGGCCCATTTGGGCCTTGGACCAAGCCCATATAAAAGCTCAAAGCCCATACAAAAAAAAAAAAAAAGAAAATAGGAAGAAGACTCTCGATGGGAGTCTTCTTCTCCGATGAATTCCGGATGGAAAAGAGTCCTAAGACTACTGGAGCTCTAGGACCCTCTATAAACAAGCCTCTCCCCTCCCTCAAGAGCCTGCACGGTGATCGTTGAGCTCAATTCCTCCTCTTTTCTCCGTGGAAGCCGCAGCATCCTCTTCTCGTGTTCGTCAGAAATCGGAGGTCGGAAAGGCCACCGGAGCTCAGGTAAGTTTTCAATTTTTCTTCTTCTCCCTCTTTTCCTTCTCCCGATGGCTTTAGACTCTCGTCGACCATCGGGATCGTCAGAAAACCCATGAAAAGAGTGAACCCCTGTTCTGTCAGGCCACCTTCCTCCTCTTTTCCGACCTCCAGTGCCATCATTTGCGGTGTCTTACCCCTAGGATAGGATCCTTATCTCTCTATCCCTCTTCTCCTAGAGGTTTTGGCCGCCGGCGACCGGCCAATGATCGAAAAACTAGAGAGAAAGGGGTGGTACTCTGTTTTTCGATTGTTTCTTGATTTCTCGCCGGTCGAACCTTGCCGCCAGCCTTCCTTACTCTGTTGCCGTCGATCAGACACCGCCGCCCCTCGTAAGAGCCGAGCCACCAAGCCTGTTTCCCTTATGGTCCTCCTCTGTTCAGTCAAAAAAGAGGAAAGAAAGAAGAAAACAGAAAATAGAAAAAAAATAAAAAAAAATAGAAAAAAAAAAAGAAGGAAAGAGAGAAATTTCTCTCTCTTTTCTTTCCTCTCTCTCTATCTTTCTCTCTCCAATTTCTCTCTCTAAATTTTCTCTCTACTTTCTCTCTAAATTTTCTCTCTTTAAGATCTTTTTCTCTCTCTGATTTCATCACGGACCCTAAGATAAACTTGAGATGAAAATAAGATGACTTAAAATTGCTTCAAAATTCATGCAGTAGATTGGATTTCAGCCTGATCCTTATTTGAAATTTATAATATCGATCATGGTTAATCCATATTGAGTCACCCTGATATGACCGCTGATGATCTCGATCATGATTGCTTTATCTGAAGGATACGAAGATTCTCTCTCCACTTTCTTTCTCTACTTTTTCTCTCTAGAATTTTCTCTCTCTTCATGGATTTTCTCTCTCTAAAAGTCTTGTGGACCAGTGGAGGATCCAGATACTTAGACAAATCTCAATTTTGGTTAATCCTAGGAGATGTCCTGGATTTATATTATTAGGATCGATTATCGATAATTTCTTTATATATTATTTTTATTTTTTATCAGGGTCATGAAGAGATACGATTGTCTGCATAAGATAATGAGTGGAATATCTTATTAAAAAAATTCATAAATCAAAGAAGAATATTGATTTCTGTATTTGGATCGGTCATCGATAAAGGTAAGAATCCCTGTACATGATCATCATTATATATGTTATTTTACCATTGGTCTTGCATCATTGATTTTGCATCGTTGGATTTGAAATCGATGAATTTGCTATATCTGAGATACTATTATTTGCTTATACGATGTTTGAGCATGAGTATATTATGTCAATATATATGTATCAATGATTGATGGTATTATTATATGGATATGACATATCTTATTTGATCACAATGTAAATCAGAATTGATTTGGTGAAATCAACATATAATGATTAAATAAAAAAGAGATATGGTTTGGATTAGCTTTGTCATGTGAAACAGCCCGTCAGAAGCTTATGCTTGGGACAGCCCGCCAGAAGCTTATGCCTTGGACAGTCTCCACTGGCTTATATGTGGATCAGCCGGTCAGGAGCTCATACCTGGGACAGCCCACCAGGAGCTTATGCTTAGGACAGCCTCTCACGGACTTTCGTACGTAGGACAGCCGGTCAGGAGCTCATCTTGGGACAGTCTTGAAAGGCTTTTAAGTAAAAATTGATTCGGATGATGACTGAGGTACAGACTTGGTTAGTCCAGAACCAGAAAGAAAAGGTTAAAAATCATGTAATTATGAAAAGAAAAATGAAAGATAAGACATAAAATAATTATCGAACAAAAGTATTTCACTCATTAACATATGATGATGCATCTCTTTTGACAAGACAGATAATTTATAGATGTTTGCATTATTCCGGATATTGAACATGGGATTTTATGTTTTATTACTTATTCTTATTTTCAGATTATATTATTATATCAGTATGATATGAAAATTCTTACTGGACTGTAAAGGTCACACCCCTTTATCTTTCTTTTTCTTCTCAGAGATACAGGACGCTCATGATTGACTATGGTTTGGATTGCGGGTGAGCAGATAAATAGATAGAATGTCATGATATCTGATTAGAGGATTAAAAGAATTTCAATTGTAATTATGCAAGTTTTACAAGTTATTATTGAAATTAGATATTATGGATGTTGAGGTTGTAAGGAATTATTTTTGGCCTTACATATTCTTTAGGGCTTACTTTAAAGAGTGTGCGGCCATCACGTATCCGAATCGAATGTTGGGTTCGGGATGTGACACAGTAACCGTGAAACAAGTGAATTGATCTTGCTTAGTTGGACATTAATTGCTCCAATTGCAACAAATAAAGCAGATAGCCTAGTAGTTTAAAATTTGAGACTTTATTTTCGGATAGGTGAAGCTTTATAATCAGACATGCGTGTTGCAATTTGAACAAAGCATGGATCCTCTTTGGAAAAATCTCGGCGGGCTTTCCTATGCCAATAGCTGGTAGCGCAGCTAGTTCATCCATTTCTCCAAAGGAATAGTTAGGTTCAAACTCGAGTGATGACCACATTCAAAAACAAAAAAAAAAAAAAAAGAAGGGGAAAAAACAAAGACTAACAAGAACTCTTGTTACCTAAAGGCTCTATCTGTCTATCATATAGCAACTTAATTATCAGAGTCCAACTACTTGAAGATGCACCGACTCAATACATTCTACAATGACCTGTAGCATCATACGTACCCCTTAAACTGTGTTTCCCTGCCACAACATGCAGGAGCAATTCTAACAGGGGGCCATCATTGCATTTTTCTTCTGGTTCCAAATATCTCATGATACATATTTTATAGATCAAGTAGATCTTTAGTGAAGTGCCTTTGTAGAAAGCTAGGGAGTGTTCGACTTTCCAATACTTACAACCGATGTCAGCAAGGTATAGAGTGGAAAGCCTGGTTGCTTAGTCTTGAAACTAGATACAGTACTTCTTCCAGGGCATCATAGTGGACGTGTTCCACGCTGTCCTGCTCCAAAGAGAATAAAGGTGGGCATATTCTGTGCCATTGTCAATTGCATTAGAGAGCAAAGTTCCACATAAACTTGATTTCTTTATGCAATTATTCTCGAGATTTCCACCAATTTGTACTTAAAAAATATGGACCTCTCATCTGTTCTGCCATAACACTGTTGTATGAACTATTAAGAACTCTCATGCACCAAACCGGCAACCGAAGCAATGTCTGCTGCCCCTCCGCCCCCACACTCAGCCCAACCCATTGAGGATAATGAACTGAAAGAAGAGAAGTTAGGGGGGAAAAATTCTGTTCACCAAGTCGCGCAAAGTTACTAATGGCTCAAATCGTCGATTCAGTTCAGCTTTGGGATAATAAATCGGCCCCAGCAGTCCCACAAGCTTTGATAGTTATTGCTAGGGATGGTCTCCCGCAGGAAAGTATCAGTCTGTGGTGACTGGAAGTCGAAGAGTATTAAAGGGTGGAATGGAAGTCATATTTGTTTACTTGCGTCCACCTGACCAATTTGAACACTGGAGATATGCAATGCTGCCATTCGGACTCTCTTTCAAACTTGGGCCAATTCAGCCCGCCTAGTTGCTCCATCCCTCCACAATTTGATAATGCCAATGATTGCACCGACAACGCCGACCTTCCAAGCCTAACAAAGAAAGGCATTCACAGTTCTTGATATATCCAAGAGCAAAATTTTAGCGCACAAGATTTGGAGCCCTTATCCAATAGAGGCTTTAGATTTGCTATGAGGGAGCTCATCAACCATCTATCAAGGTACAATGAAAAGATAACTCAGTTCTGTAACTTTTTTTTTTTTTTTACTGAGAGGTAATTACCTTACTTTTCCCGTCGGAGCCCTTGGTGTTCTCAAAACGTTACTCAAAAGGCATGTGGACCAGGACCACCGTGTACGGATGAAACTTGCAAAAGGAAAAGGAAAAGGAGGAGAGTCTTCAAGAAAGAAAGAATTATTTGCAGAGAAAGGGGAAAGATTTCCTTGGATGCGTGCCATGGGAGCCTGTCACTTCCAACGGTCCGGGTTACAGGATTTGGCCCACAGCCCCAATACCCTCCGGTTCGGACGGACCAACCCCCGACCCACCATCACATGCAAACATTGCGCTCAATTTGTCCCAAATATTCCCCCCAACCCCTTGCCACGTTGGAAAATCTCGAGCCATGACTGATGAGACGCAGACGCCTTAAGTGCTTACTGGTATGGTGGGAGGCCGCCCACCCTCCCTTGCTCTTACATCTTCACCCTTTTTCTTATCAAACCTTCTTTCCTCTTCCCTCAGGGCTCTCAGCACAGCAGAGGTAAGCTCAAGAACTAGCTGAAATTTTTTTTATTTTCCCCTTCTTTGTATCCATTTCTAGGCTTTGTAGAGATTAGAGAAGTGTTTTGTTTTCCAACTTTCCCAACGTCTCTCGCCATTCATGGGGTTTCCATCCATACTGACTCCCTTCTGGGTGCTCTCTTTGCTCTCCAGTACCTATATTTTCCCTGTGGGTGCCTTAAATGAAGAGGGTGTTGCCCTTCTCTCATTCAAGGCATCCATAAGCGAGGACCCAGAAGGATCCCTGGCCAACTGGAACTCTTCTAGTCTGGACCCCTGCTCTTGGAATGGGATAACTTGTAAGGAAGGAGCGGTGGTCTCCGTAGCTCTCCCAAAGAACAAACTTTTGGGTTCCCTTCCCTCTTCTCTTGGCTCCCTCCCTTCCCTCAGGCACATCAACCTCAGGAGCAACAGGCTCCAGGGGAGGCTGCCCCCCGGTCTCTTTGCTGCCCGAGGGCTCCAAAGCTTGGTGCTTTCTGGGAATTCCTTGTCTGGGCCTCTCCCTCCCGAGATTGGCAAGCTTTTTTACCTCCAAAACTTGGACCTTTCCGACAACTCGCTCAACGGTTCCATACCAGTTGCTCTCTTCCAGTGCAAGGGGCTGAAGAGCCTTGATATAAGCCACAATAACTTCACAAATTCTCTCCCAATCGGTCTTGGAAGCAACTTGGCTGGGTTGGAAAAGCTTAATCTTTCGTATAATAGATTGAATGGTTCAATTCCTAGTGATATTGGCAACCTCTCAAGCCTTCAGGGCACAGTAGACCTTTCGCACAATGTCTTCTCTGGTGCTATTCCGACGAGCCTCGGGAGTTTGCCGGAGAAGGTCTATATTGATCTCACATACAACAATCTCAGTGGTCCAATACCTCAGAATGGGGCCTTGGTGAACAGAGGACCGACAGCATTTATTGGAAACCCCGGCCTGTGTGGCACACCATTGAAGAATCCTTGTTCTTCCGGCACACCTGGGAGCTCTCCCTCAACCTTACCATCTTTGCCAAAAAATTACCCACCTCCAGCATCAGAAGCGAACAATAGCCAGAAAAGCAACCACAGAGGCTTGAGTAAAAGTGCTGTGATTGCGATTGTCGTGAGTGATGTTGTTGCAATTGGTCTTATGGCGGTGGTGTTCTTTTACTGCTACCAGATGGCAGTTTCTTCTAATGGTGAGGAAGAAGGTGGGAAGTCCAATACGGGTTCGAAGGGAGGCAAGAAATGTGTGTGTTTTAGGAAAGATGAATCAGAGCAGCAGTCAGATAATGTTGAGCAAATTGATCTCATACCATTAGATCATCGGGTGCAGTTTGACCTGGATGAGCTTCTAAAGGCTTCTGCTTTTGTTTTGGGAAAGAGCGGGATTGGCATCGTGTACAAGGTTGTGCTGGAGGAGGGACTTACCTTGGCCGTGAGAAGGTTGGGTGAAGGAGGATCTCAACGGTTCAAAGAATTCCAAACAGAGGTAGAAGCTATAGCGAAGGTCAGGCATCCCAATATTGTTGCTCTAAGAGCATACTATTGGTCGATCGAAGAGAAACTTCTTATATATGATTACATACCGAATGGCACCCTATCTGCTGCAATTCATGGTGAGCACACAGACTATATTGACATCTAATTTGCTTTAAATTCTTATGCTTTGCTTAGTGTAGGAAGTCTACGATTTAATTACTTGCAGATTTATCGTAGTTTTTCTTATTTTATAGCCTTAGTGTATGAGTAAATTGCAAAAATTATACATGATTAATGTTAGAAAAGATTTACTGTAGTAAACTCAATTGTGTTTGAGTTCTTGATTGTCCAACATAGATAGGTAAATAAATAAATTATTTTTGGAAGCTAAGGCTGTAGACATGTTTTACTATGAGAAATTGAAATTTGTTCTTGGGTTACGTGGGTTAAATAGAACTATAATTGATCTTATTTCAGTCATCTGGTTAGTGCACCACCACCACAAACACTAGCACTGTTATGTCTTCTTTATGTACCATGGATGCATATTGAGTGATTATACTGATTATTGTGCTCTTATGCATCTGATTTCAGGAACGGGTGGAAATGTTAATTTTTCACCATTGTCATGGGATGCCAGGCTTAAAATCATGAAGGGGATAGCCAAGGGCTTAGCCTTTTTGCATGAATTCAGCCCAAAGAAGTATGTCCATGGAGATCTCAAACCCAATAATATACTCCTAGATATGAAAATGGAAGCATACATATCTGATTTTGGACTCGGGCACCTTGCAAACATAGCAGGAGAATCCCCCATGATGCAGTCAACAGAAAAGCCACAGAATCAAATCTCTGATGTTGCAGTTAGTCCCATCATGAGTGGTGCACTAAGCTATCAAGCTCCTGAAGCCTTTACTACTCTAAAACCATCACAAAAATGGGATGTTTACTCATATGGAGTGATTTTGCTGGAATTGATATCTGGGAGGTCTCCTGTGGTTTTAATGGATAATTCAGAAATGGATTTGGTTCGATGGGTCCAGTTCTGTATTGATGAGAGGAAACCCCTTCTCGATGTATTAGACCCCTTCTTAGCCAAGGAACCAGAGAAAGAAGATCAGATTATTGCAGTGCTTAAGATAGCTCTGGCTTGTGTTCAATTCAACCCTGAAAAGAGACCAGCAGTGAGGCATGTCAGTGATACTCTGGAAAGGTTATCTACCAGAAGCTGAGAAAATCTGGGAAACAGGTGGATGTATGAGCATCATTCTCTTCAGCTTACATGGAAATTGGTTCTTGTAGAGGTTCAAATACCAAGCTGATAGTTCTTAGTCTGGACTTGCTCCATCATGCAAATATTCCACAAAAATCGAACAGAATGCCAGCTCAGTTTCAGCTTACATGAAAATTTTCATTCGGCTTGCCACTGAAGGTTCTCTCCTAATCTTTGTCAGTATGTTATAGTTACTGCAGTTTGTGTAGAATCTGGGTCCTCTGCAAAAACTTGTGGTACACCTAATGTGCCTGTATGATTGATCCTTGCAAATATGTTGTTGCATAATGTAAAAGCATCAATCTTCAAAATGTATTCCAGTTTCTGTTTTAGCATCTTTGGACCTCAAGTCCTTGTTGATTGTTTTTATGCTCTGGTGGTAAAATTCTGAGGCCTGGAGACTACTTTCTAGTCTTCAGAGATCAGGCGGCTGGTTGACAATGGTTTTGTCTTCGTTAAACTAGGGGCTAGTGTGAACATACTTTTGTGTTTTGTGAGCTGGAGTATAGGAAGCAAGACCGAATAATTAGGTATGTGAGAGAATCTTTGTGTTTAACTAAGGTCATGTCTGCCTTTCTAAAACAGACTTTTGAAATTGTTCTTTTTCTCCTAGGTAATGAGTAACAGGTATAGACTTCTGATGTAGCTTGGTGGTTGGTAACATGGTGTGCTTCGTCTTATTGGAAAATTATGCATTGTTTTTTTTTTTTGGATGTTCCTCTTCAATTCAGAACAAGCAATTTATGTGTAGTTGCTGTTGGATATAAAAATGGACGCACAATAATTCAAAAACTAGAATGTTGAAATGTTTAAGAGAATCTTTGGTCAATGTAATTATCAGTTTTTTACCATATTAATGTAATATGCGGAGAATTCACTAACGGTCCGAAAAGGAGGAGTTTAAATAATTTCTAATAAAAATTAAGAAATATAAATTGGTAAACTTATTAATATATTTATCATTTATTCCGGCAAAAGAAAGCATGAGATGGGAGGCAGCATTGCAGCGTCCCCATAACCACCAGTAGCTAACAGCATAATTAGATTTGCCATCCATGAATACTTCTGGAAGAAAATAGCAAAATTCACAAATCACTAAATCCATCTGTCATTGAATGATTCTCGTATCAGAGAAACTTCTAAGAATCATTTAGCTAATGAAAAAAAAAAAAAGTGAAAAATCAAGATATTTTGTTCATTTGAATAAAATTTTTACTATTAGGAGAATAACCCAATGATGATTGGGATGCATCTCTACCATCCGTGAAACCTTTAATCCCGGCGTTCAATACGTGAGAGTGAAAAAAGTACCAAGGCCAAGAATTTCAGGAATGAGCTGATGAGACGACCTCAGCTCACAATGGAGGTCTCCAGACGGATGGACTTTATTCCGCTCCAGTGGTGCTTCCGTAGGGTTGGTGGGTGGTGGGTCCTCGCAGCATCTTGTCTCGTTTTGCTGCTAGTGCCGCTGCCACCGTGGAGCACCGGAGACCCAGCCCTCGAAAAGTTGACACATTTTGCTTGCTTCCGTGGTAGGAAGATGGAATCCAATGTTTCCTTATACCCTTATCAGAATGGGCAAGGTTAAATGGATACTTAAGTAGAGGAAACTTAGAAAAGATAGTTATTTCTTCCTGCTTAAATTCCTCCAGATTTAAAAGCAGGGATGAATTGGCTACCACTGTGGCCATGCATGCAGTGTAGCAAACCAATGCACCGGCCTGTCTCCTGGAGCATTTTTTTTTTTTTTTCTACGTCCTTTGCGCCCAAAAGGAATGGTCCTTGCTGCTGGGACCGTGCAACATATCAAATGGGGGCAATGAACTAGCCTGCCTCTTTGAGCTTTTCTCTGTTTCAGCAACGTACCAACCACTTCAATCATGCTTGCTTCATTGTAGTAGTTGGCCTGTCATGACCAAGCTCGCCTGGCCAACTGACGTGGCTGGACAAGTTGTTTGCTTCTCGTCACTCCGCAATCTCCGCCACAGCAAATAAGTCAGCTTTTTTGAAACGACTTGGTCTCAGCTCAATGCTTCACTCAAAAGTTTCCGATTAGAAAATGAGCCGAGCACAAAGCAACATCTTATAGCCTCCCTTCTCTAATGGACGAGCCAGTTTCAAACAGTAGTCAGCCTGCCAACAAAAAAAAATACAAATTCCGGCTTGGCACGAGAGCTAGCTCACGTAGCTCAAAAGCCAAGGGAGAAACTGTAATTCTGAACTGGATTGAGTAGAGCTTGAGCAACCCATCAACGTGACACAACCATGACGGCACAAAAAACATGACAGAGCCTAACCCATCAACATGACAGCTCCAACAGTCCAAAGCTCGGCCTTGGCATACAGGCCTCTTGCACATTCCAGTGCCCCCACCATCCATATCCACTCAACCGTGGACATAATTCATATGTCACAGCATGCAGCCATGCATATCTAAAGCTTTTTTTTCCTTCTTTCCCCATGTTTGCTTCAAACAATTTAGTACGCTGCTGCACCTTAACATTTGGGATGCAATGTATAGACTGGAGAATTTTGATTGGATTGCAGTTGCATGTATCTGCAACACTAATATGCTCATAAGATAAGCAGTTCAAGAGCCCAGGCATCTAAACAGCCTATAAATTAACCTTCAATTATTCACTCGCCTGTCAATTCTTCTCTTTGGGAAACTCACTACTTTAACACTCTTTGCTAGGAGTGGTCGACGTATCAGCCACAAAAATCCACCTGAACATTCTGTGTGGCTCACACACCAGAGTTACATGTTGCTTAGAATTGGGCAGAGTCGAGGCTTACCAGTTTCCACCAGTTTGTCATCGTACTTGAGAAACAAATAAGCATTCTATTTAGCTCTGTTCCCCCGATCTCGGAAAGGAGGGACTAAAACTTGTCAGGTTAAGGAATAAAAGAGATTTCCTATAATTCTTGATAGATAAGTAAAATAGATTCTGTTGGTACAAAAATCTACCTGCATCGGAGAAGCTGGAGTCGAGGAAGTCGCGGTCGCCGTCGGGACCTGCAAAAGAAGTCTAAACCGGAGGTGGAGTTGCCCCGGCAAGACCCTCCGACGCTCAAGTCAGTTCTCTACCTCAACAAGAATGGAGTGCTCGAACGAAAATTTTAGCAGAATTTCTAGATAAAAATAAGAGCTTGGAGAATAACGTATCTGGGGTCTCCCTTTTATAGGCGGGGGGGAGCAAAGGATTGATAGCGACTGTTTATGATCGCCTCATCGTGGGCCGTATGGAGCTAGGAGGAAATTTATCATGAAGAGTAATGGGGTGGAGTCGTGGCTGTCACCATGGCTCGCCACGTTTAATCAGTTGCAGGGAGTGGAGTGGCGTCCGTTGTCGCGACTCGCCAGGGAGTGGTGGAACTGCACAGGATCCGTTGCAGGAAGTGAAGCAGAATCGTGGTCGTTGCTGCGGCCTGCCAGAGAGTGATGGAGCTGCGTAGGATCCGCCGCGGGGAGTGGAGTAGAGTTGTGGCCGTTACTACGGCCTGCCAGGGAGTGATGGAGCCGCGTAGGATCCACCGCGGGGAGTGGAGCAGAGTTGTGGCCGAAGTTCAGTTGGAGTCTGATTTTCGCAAAAGCCCGGATGGAGATCATTTGTCGAGGAATCTCGACCGAGACCTTCAGCAGGAGTTCAGGGCAAAAGTCTGGCTCCCGTGGGAGCCCGGACAAAGACTACCTGTAGCTGGAGTCGGAGACGAAGTCCGACTCCCGTAAAAGTCCGAACGAAGTCTTCCTGCAGTCGAAATTGGAGATGAAGTCCGGCTCCCGTAAGAGTTTGGACGAAGTCTTCCCGCTGTCGAGGTTGGAGATGGAGTCCGGCTCCCGTAGGAGTCCGGAGGAAGTCTTCCTGTAGTCGAAGTTGGAGATAAAGTCCGGCTCCCGTAGGAGTCCGGACGAAGTCTTCCTGTAGTCAAAGTTGGAAATGAAGTCCGGCTCCCGTAAGAGTCCGGACGAAGTCTTCCTGCTGCTGAAGTCGGGGGTGGAGTCCGGCTCCCGTAGGAGTCCGAACGAAGTCTTCCTGTAGTCAGAGTTGGAGATGGAGTCCAGCTCCGGTAGGAGTCCGGGCGAAGTCTTCCTGCTGCTGAAGTCGGGGACGGAGTCCGGCTCCCGTAGGAGTCCGGACGAAGTCTTCCTGTAGTCGAAGTTGGAGATGAAGTCCAGCTCCCGTAGGAGTCCAGACGAAGTCTTCTCGCTGTCGAGGTTGGAGATGGAGTCCGGCTCTCGTAGGAGTCCGGACGAAGTCTTCCTGTAGTCGAAGTTGGAGATGAAGTCCGCTCTCGTAGGAGTCCGGATGAAGTCTTCCTGCTGCTGAAGTCGGGGACGGAGTCCGGCTCCCATAGGAGTCCGGACGAAGTCTTCCTGTAGTCGAAGTTGGAGATGGAGTCCGGCTCCCGTAGGAGTCCGGATGAAGTCTTCCTGCTGCTGAAGTCGGGGACGGAATCCGGCTCCCGTAGGAGTCTGGACGAAGTCTTCCTGTAGTCGAAGTTGGAGATGAAGTCCGGCTCCCGTAGGAGTCCGGACGAAGTCTTCCCACTGTCGAGGTTGGAGATGGAGTCCGGCTCCCGTAGGAGGCCAGACGAAGTCTTCCTGTAGTCGAAGTTGAAGATGAAGTCCGGCTCCCGTAGGAGTCCGGACGAAGTCTTCCTGTAGTCGAAGTTGGAGATGAAGTCCGGCTCCCGTAGGAGTCCGGACGAAGTCTTCCCGCTTCGAGGTTGGAGATGGAGTCCGGCTCCCGTAGGAGTCCGGACGAAGTATTCCTATAGTCGAAGTTGGAGATGAAGTCCGGCTCCCGTAGGAGTCCGGACGAAGTCTTCCCGCTGTCGAGGTTGGAGATGGAGTCCGGCTCCCGTAGGAGTCCGGACGAAGTCTTCCTGCTGCTGAAGTTGGAGATGGAGTCCGGCTCCCGTAGGAGTCCGAACGAAGTCTTCCTGCTGCTAAAGGTCGGACGCCGGTAGAATCTCCGAGGGGTCACTCCTGACACGAACTTCGGCTGGGGAGAGTTTTACACCCAATACCAGTCCCCCTACTTTCGAGTTCGAGTTTCGATCGAAGGAAGTACAGAAAATTTTCACAGCCGAAGTCGCTTCCTTGAATTCTGCACACGACCGCCCTCGAAAATCTTGGTATTTAATGCGCGCGTGCTGGAGCATTTTTTTGATTAGGACGATCCGAAGAGTCCTTTCGGAACTCCCACCAGGGCATAATCCTAAGCGTCACGCCATAATGGTCCGCGAACGGTCAGCCCTATGCCGCGATGAGTGGGACACGTGGCGGGCACTGGTTGACTGGGGATATCTGCCACCATAACTGCACCAGGCCCCGTTGCTTATTTAAGCCCCCGCCTTTCCTTCAGAGGCTTCACTTCGCTTGAGGGTTGACACCTTTCTTCCGCCTGAGAGCTTAGCCACTCAGCCACTCCATCGGTGCCCTTTTCGACTCCGAGCATCTTTCGCACCAGTCTTTGCCATCTCCGTCGGCTCTCCGCCGTCTTCAGTCCCCCGAGTCTCTCCGAGGGGTTCTCCCGTCGGGGCCTCCGCCCCGAAGGCCAACCTCAAGAGGATGCCACAGACCAGGAAGAGTGTGAGGAGGAGAACAGCAGCCTGCAAGTTCTCCGGTTGTCAAACTGTCGCTGAGGGTTCCCGTCGCCTTAAAGGGGGCTCGAGGGAGAATTTCTTCAACAACAGAGGTTTAACAACGAGGACAACCGGTGAGGGCGTTCCGCCTGAGAATTTCGGAGTAGCTGAACGGGACGACACCGGTCAAGGGGGCAGAGCTGTCGTCACAAGCTGTGACGGGATTCTTGACGTCGTCGGGATCGAGGGACCAGAAGCGGTCGGCACCGACGGTGGGGCAGTAGAACTTGTTGCGGGGACGGTGGAAGTAGCGCATGCCGACCTTGTCGGAGTACCTAGGACGGTGGTTGTCGTGGAGCACACGGTGGTGGCGCATGCCTCCGACGCCATCGCGGCCTCCGGGGTACTTTCGGTTCTTCTTGAAGCAGGTCATCGTCGTCGCTGTCATTGCCTTCGCTGCCCCCTGAATTCTATCCCATCCTTTTTCCCCTAGGGTTGGGGTTTCGACGATGGAGCGGAACGAGGCGGGGGACGAGAGGTTTATCACACGCACTGAAAAATACTGCTGAGAAGGACAGAACTGGGAAGAGAAGTCGACAGCTTGAAGTGGTCTCCGGTGTATCCCTTTCGAGTCTTGTAGTAATGTTTTCTTTTTCTGGCCCTCCGGGTCTTGTAACGTTCATCTTGTTAATCAAAAAATGAGAAGGAAATTTTGTTACTTCGTCCGCACCTTGCATCGAATTGCTGCCTGCCGAATTTTTTTTCTTTACCATTGTTATTATTGTATTCCCTTCTCTCTCTTTCTCTCTTTTTTTTTTTTCGGTGTCGTCCGGAGGTTACTGGTTGTTGCCACGTCGGCTCGCCTTTCCAGTTATCCTTCTTCTTCAGCCTTGATGGCTCTATAATGCATATTCAATAAATAATATGAGAAGAAAATTTTCTACTACCTCTTTTACTCATGTGTTAAATTGTCGCTTGTCGAGCTTCTTTCGGCCTTCACGTCGTTCGGGGGTATCCGATTGCCATCGCATCGACCCGTCCTTTCATCCATGGCCGCAGATTTGCCTGGGGCCGCTCGGGTTTGGCGCCCCCCATCAGGGCTCGAGCTCGGAGGTCTGAGCTTCTCGTCACCCTGAGGAAGTCGTCTTATCTCGGACTTGCATTGAGAGAAAGCTGGGGTTCTTGATAAGAACTCCAATCCCTACTGAGACGAGGTTCTCTGCATCTTCGATGCTGTTTATTTTCCATTCGTCACTGACGTAGTCCATCGCTTTCCTTTCTAACTCCTCTCCCCTTTCCTCTTTTTCTTTTTCGAGTGGGATTTTTTCCTCTGCTCTTGGTGGGGTTGCGGGAGCCCGGCTCCCGTAGGAGTTCGGGCAGAGTCTTCCTGCAACCAGAGTTGGGGACGAAGTCCGGCTCCCGTAGGGGTCCGGGCGAGGTCCACCTGCAATTAAAGTCAGAGGCGAAGTCTGGCTCCCGTAGGAGTCCGGATGAAGTTTACCAGTAGTCGAAGTCGGGGATGAAGCCCGGCTTCCGTAGGAGTCCGGACGGAGTCCACCTGCAATTAGCATCGGGGGCGAAGTCTGGCTCCCGTAGGAGTCCGAATGAAGTCTTCTTGCGAAGGGGTCGCTGGGAAGGTCCCCTTTTTTCCATCTGATCTTGAATGACTAGGCCTTAATTGGTGTCGGGGGGAGGTTTTTTCCCTATTTATGCCGTAACAGGTTTTAGTTCTGGTTAGGACGAGGTTCTCCTCCTGTCCCTAACGTGGCTATAGGGGCACATATGGGCACTGCCGGGCCTTTCCCCCCATCCGGTCTAGGTATAACCGGGCCTTCGATTTTGCTCATGTTAGGACAAGGTTCTCCTCCTGTTCCTAACATGGCTGTGGGGGCACATATGGACGTTGCAGGGCCTCTCCCCCCATCCGGTCTAAAGAGAATCGGGCCTTCGACTTTGCTCAAGTTAGGGCGAGGTTCTCCTCCTGTCCCTAACAGGGCTGTGGGGCACATATGGGCGTTGCAGGGCCTCTCCCCCCATCCGGTCTAAAGAGAACCGGACCTTCGACTTTGCTCAAGTTAGGGTGAGATTCTCCTCCTGTCCCTAACAAGGCTGTGGGGGCACATATGGGCGTTGCAGGGCCTCTCCCCCTATCCGGTCTAAAGAGAACCGGACCTTCGACTTTGCTAAAGTTAGGGCGAGGTTCTCCTCCTGTCCCTAACAGGGCTGTGGGGGCACATATGGGCATTGCTTGGTCTCTCCCCCCATCTGGTCTAAAGAGAACCGGGCCTTCGACTTTGCTCAAGTTAGGACGAGGTTCTCCTCCTGTCCCTAACAAGGCTGTGGGGGCACATATGGGCGTTGCTTGGCCTCTCCCCCCGTCCGGTCCAAAGAGAATCGAGCCTTCGACTTTGTTGAGATGAAGTTCTCCTCCTGCTTCCGACACGATTTGTTTTAACTGTCCTATCGATATAGGCTTGTGCCAAGGGATGAGACATATAGATATGCAACTTTTATTTAAAATAAAGTTATCGGTAATACATTCGTAGGTTTTTCGCGCTCCATTGTCGCGGGAGGTCTGCTCCTCCGAGCTCCTTGAGGTAATAAGTTTCGGACCGGACCACTTCTTTGACCTCATACGGGCCTTCCCAGTTTGGGGCGAGCTTCCCTCGATCCTGAGGTTACGAGACAGCAGCTCGTCGAAGCACTAGATCTCCTGCTCTAAAGGCTTTATTCTTGACCCGAAAATTATAATAGCGGGTGACTTTCTGTCTGTAGGCTGCCATCCGAACTTGAGCTACCTACCACTTTTCTTCCAGTAAGTCGAGGTTGGCTTTAAGACCTTGCGAATTGTGATGTTCGTTGAATGCCACGACCCGCGCCGACGGGAGTTTAAGCTCAATTGGGATAACAGCCTCCATTCCGAAGGCTAAAGCAAAGGGGGTCTCCCCCGTGGGCAGTCTTTGGGTAGTTCGATACGCCCACAGCACATGATAAAGTTCGTCTGCCCAAATTCCCTTCGCCTTTTCAAGCCTTGTCTTGATCCCTTGCAGTAGGGTTCTGTTGGTCACTTCAGCTTCGCCGTTCGCCTGAGGATGGGCTACTAATGTGAAGTTATGGGAGATATTTAGATCTTCACAGAATTCGGCGAATCTTGCTCCCGCGAACTGCCGTCTGTTATCAGTGATTAGGGTTCTTGGCAGACCGAACCTGCAAACGATTGACTTTCAGACGAAATCTTGCACTTTAGCTTCTGTGATTTTTGCCAGTGGTTTGGCTTCGACCCACTTGGTGAAGTAGTCAATCTCTACCAGGAGGAACTTCCTCTGCCCCGACACCACGGAAAAGGGTCCAAGGATGTCCATCCCCCATTGCGCAAAAGGCCATGGGACACTCAAGGGTGTAAGCTCGGTGGCGAGTTGTCTCTGGATGTTGGCATATCTCTGGCATCGGTCACACTTTCTGACGTATTCAATCGAGTCATGATGCATCGTCGGCCAGTAATATCCTTGGCGGAGCAACTTGTGGGATAAAGATCTAGCCCCCAGATGGCTTCCGCAGATTCCTTCATGCACCTCCCACAAGGCGTAGTCAGCTTCCGAAGGCCGGAGATATTTTAAAAGGGGCAAAGAGTATGATCTCTTATACAACTTGCCCTCATAAAGGATGTACCGGGAGGCTTGATTTCGGAGCTTCCGAGCTTCTTTCGCATCTTGGGGGAGAACCCCGTCTCCGAGATATGTTATCAGTGGGTCGATCCAGCTGGGCTCGTGGTCAATTTCCAACACGGGCCGCGATTCTTCCGTACTCGGGTACTTGAGCACTTCAAAGAGAACACCCTTGGGTAATTCGGTTGGAGCCAGCATTGCCAGCTTGGAGAGAAGGTCGGCCCTGGTATTTTCCAACCTCGGAATCTGCCTGATGTTGAAGCTGCTGAAGGCGGGGACGAGCTCCTTTACCTTTTCAAGATATTTAGCCATGCTGTCCTCTCGCGCTTCGTAGTTTTCGTTGACTTGTCCCACTACTAGTTGGGAGTCGCTGTGGACCTGGAGCCGATCTATTCCCAACTCTTTGGCGATCCTCAGTCCTGCGATCAGAGCTTCATATTCTGCTCCATTATTTGTTGCGGGAAACTCGAAGCGCAGAGCGTACTCCGCGACGACTCCCTCTGGACTGATCAAGATCAGGCCCGCGCCTGCGCCTGACATGTTGGAAGACCCATCCACGTAGAGGGCCCAAAAGCAACCAGAGGGATCTGCTTCTTCTTTGGGGGAGTTCGGTCGGGACTTCAGGCCGTAAATTTTACCTTGTTCAGGTTCGACCTCCTCTGGGATAGTACACTCCACTATGAAATCTGCCAATATCTGGACCTTCACTGCTGGCCTGGATCGATAGTTGATGTCGAATTCTGTGAGCTCGATCGTCCATTTTGCCATCCTCCCGGAGGCATCCGTCCGGTGCAGAATCGCCTTGATCAGTTGGTCGGTGAGCAGCGTTACGGTGTGCCCTTGAAAGTAGGATCGGAGCCTCCGGACTGCAATCAACAGGACGTAAGTCAGTTTTTCTAATTTGGTATACCTGGTCTCGACGTCTCTCAATGCGCGACTGACGTAGTAGATCGGCCATTGGACTTTTGCTTCTTCTTTGACAAGGACTGCCGCGAGAGCCATGGGAGAGACCGCCAGGTATAAAAACAGTTCCTTTCCAGGCTCTGGCTTCGCCAACAGCGGAGGTGAGCAGAGGTAGCTCCTTAGTTCTTCGAACGTCTGTTGGCACTCAGGGGTCCAACAAAAGTTCTTTGGCTGCTTGAGGGTTTGGAAGAAGGGTAAGCACCGTTCGGCCGACCTCGCGACGAAGCAATTCAGGGTTGCTACCCTCCCTGTAAGGCGCTAAACCTCTTTTATCGACTTTGGGGCGGCCATCTCCTGGATGGCGCGAATTTTCTCCGGATTGGCTTCAATTCCGCGCTCCGATACCATGAAGCCCAGGAACTTTCCTGAGGTCACTCCGAAAGCATATTTAGTCGGGTTCAGCTTCATTTTATATTTTCAGAGGGCGTCGAAGGTCTCCTCGAGGTCGGTGACGTGGTTCATGGAAGATTTGCTTTTTACGAGCACGTCGTCCACGTAGACCTCCATGTTGCGGCCGATCTGCTCCCTGAAGATTTTGTTCACCAACACTGGTAGGTTGCGCCTGCATTTTTTAGGCCGAAAGACATGATCCTGTAACAGTAAAGGCCACGGTTAGTAATGAAAGCAATCTTTTCTTCGTCTTCCGGTACCATCCTGATTTGATTATAGCCGGAGAATGTATCCATAAAGGTGAGGAGCTCATGGCCCGAGGTCGCGTCCACCAGTTGATCAATTCTGGACAGAGGGTAGCTGTCCTTTGGACAGACTTTGTTCGGCTTTTTGAAGTCTATGCACATCCTCCATTTGCCGTTTGCCTTTTTGTCTAGGACAACATTGGAAATCCAATCAGGGTAATTGACTTCTCTAATGAATCCGGCTTTCAGGAGTTTGTCCACTTCCTCGGCTATCGCCTTCTGCCTCTCTGGTGCATTACCTCGAATTTTTTCTTTCATCGGTTGATGCTTTGGATCGACGGTCAGATGGTGCTCTATGACTTCCGTGTCAATCCCCAGCATGTCCGCTGGAACCCAAGCGAAAACGTCCGCATTCTTTCGTAGAAAATCGATGAGACGCGTCCGCACCTCTTCCCCCAGGTTGGAGCCGATCATCGCCACATGCTCCGCATTCCCGTCGTTCAAAGGGATCGGTACCAGATCTTCGATTAGGCCGCCCCTCTCTTCAGTGAGGTCGTCGCAGGCATCCAGCCCATCAACTGGACAGGGGTCGGATTGGTCGCTTCTTTGCAAGGCTATATTGTAGCAGTGTCTAGCCAGGGCTTGGTCTCCTCTGACCTCTCCGATCCCCTGGTTGGTAGAGAATTTCAACTTCAAATGGTAGGTTGACACGATGGCTCGGAGAGCATTGAGGCCAGGTCGGCCGAGGATTGCGTTGTAGGCTGACGGCACCTTCACCACTAGAAAATTCACCAGAGCCCTGGATTGTCTTGGATATCGACCCGCAGCTACAGTCAAAGTCACCACTCCCTCCACCGGGACAGCATCGTCGATAAACCCTACTAGAAGGGAGGTAATCGGCCTCAAATGGCCGTCAAGGATGGACATTTTTGAAAAGGCATCGTAGAATAAAATATCGGCCGAACTTTCATTGTCGACAAGAATGCGGCGGATGTCGTAATTTACTATATTCAAGGAAACTACAACCGCGTCGTTATGAGGAAATTGGACTCCCTGAGCATCTTCTTCAGTAAAGGTTATGGGCTCCTCAATCTTTTGTCGCTTGGGGGGTACGGCCAGTACGTTGGTTGCTTTCTGTCGGAATCCTCCCGAGATGATGTTGGCAAAATCCGTCGGAGGCCGATTGTCTGACCGCTCCATGCCGGCGATCGTTGCCGAAGGATGTGGGGCCTGGAAAACTGGAGGCGAGGCCGAAGCTTGAGATCTGGCCGCGAAGGCCGTGGGTCGCCGTGTGGATGCTTCGCGAGAAGGCATCGGGCGAGGATCTAGTGGGGGAAGGAGTGGATGTCGGAGAGGATGACCAGAGGCGGTCCCGTTGAGCGGTCCTTTAAGAACAAGGGTACTGCAAAGACACGCCCCCTTCCTCTAGCGCCAATCCTGTTAGTGCAAAAATCCGCCTGCGTCGGAGAAACTGGAGTCGAGGGAGTCGCGGTCACCGTCGGGACCTGCAAAAGAAGTCTAAACCGGAGGTGGGGTTGCTCCGACAAGACCCTCCGACGCTCAAGTCAGTTCTCTACCTCAACAAGAATGGAGTGCTCGAACGAAAATTTTAACAGAGTTTCTAGGTAAAAATAAGAGCTTGGAGAATAATGTATCTGGGGTCCCCCTTTTATAGGCGGGGGGAGCAAAGGATTGATAGCGACTGTTTATCATCACCTCGTCGTGGGCCGTACGGAGCTAGGAGGAATTTATCATGAAGAGTAATGGGGTGGAGTTGTGGCTGTCACCATGGCTCGCCACGTGTAATCAGTTGCAGGGAGTGGAGCGACGTCCATTGTCGCAACTCGCCAGGGAGTGGTGGAACTGCACAGGATCCGTTGCAGAAAGTGGAGCAGAATCGTGGCCGTTGCTGCGGCCTGCCAGGGAGTGATGGAGCCACGTAGGATCCACCGCGGGGAGTGGAGTAAAGTTGTGGCCGTTACTATGGCCTGTCAGGGAGTGATGGAGCCGCGTAGGATCCGCCGCGAGGAGTGGGGTAGAGTTGTGGCCGAAGTTCGGTTGGAGTCTGATTTCCGCAGAAGTCCGGATGGGGATCATTTGTCGAGGAATCTCGATCGAGACCTTCAGCAGGAGTTCAGGACAAAAGTCCGGCTCCCGTGGGAGCCCGGACAAAGCCTACCTGTAGCTGGAGTCGGAGATGAAGTCCGACTCCCGTAAGAGTCCGGATGAAGTCTTCCTGCAGTCGAAGTTGGAGATGAAGTCCGGCTCCCGTAGGAGTCCGGACGAAGTCTTCCCACTGTCGAGGTTGGAGATGGAGTCCGGCTCCCGTAGGAGTCTGGACGAAGTCTTCCTGTAGTCAAAGTTGGAGATGAAGTCCGGCTCCCGTAGGAGTCCGGACGAAGTCTTCCTGTAGTTGAAGTTGGAGATGAAGTCCGGCTCCCGTAGGAGTCCGGACGAAGTCTTCCTACTGCTGAAGTCGGGGACGGAGTCCGGCTCCCGTAAGAGTCCGGACGAAGTCTTCTTGTAGTCAAAGTTGGAGATGGAGTCCGGCTCCCGTAGGAGTCCGGACGAAGTCTTCCTGCTGCTGAAGTCGGGGGCGGAGTCCGACTTCCGTAGGAGTCCGGACGAAGTCTTCCTGTAGTCGAAGTTGGAGATGAAGTCCGGCTCCCGTAGGAGTCCGGACGAAGTCTTCCCGCTGTCGAGGTTGGAGATGGAGTCCGGCTCCCGTAGGAGTCCGGACGAAATCTTTCTATAGTCGAAGTTGGAGATGAAGTCCGGCTCTCGTAGGAGTCCGGACGAAGTCTTCCTGCTGCTGAAGTCAGGGACGGAGTCCGGCTCCCGTAGGAGTCCAGACGAAGTCTTCCTGTAGTCAAAGTTGGAGATGGAGTCCGGCTCCCATAGGAGTCCGGACGAAGTCTTCCTGCTGCTGAAGTCGGGGACGGAGTCCGGCTCCCGTAGGAGTCCGGACGAAGTCTTCCTGTAGGCGAAGTTGGAGATGAAGTCTGGCTCCCGTAGGAGTCCGGACGAAGTCTTCCCGCTATCGAGGTTGGAGATGGAGTCCGGCTCCCGTAGGAGTCCGGACGAAGTCTTCCTGTAGTCGAAGTTGGAGATGAAGTCTAACTCCCGTAGGAGTCCGGACGAAGTCTTCCTGTAGTCGAAGTTGGAGATGAAGTCCGGCTCCCGTAGGAATCCGGACAAAGTCTTCCCGCTGTCGAGGTTGGAGATGGAGTCCGGCTCCCGTAGGAGTCCGGACGAAGTCTTCCTGTAGTCGAAGTTGGAGATGAAGTCCGGCTCCCGTAGGAGTCCGGACGAAGTCTTCCCGCTGTCGAGGTTGGAGATGGAGTCCGGCTCCCGTAGGAGTCCGGACGAAGTCTTCCTGCTGCTGAAATTGGAGATGGAGTCCGACTCCCGTAGGAGTCCGACTCCCGTAGGAGTCCGAACGAAGTCTTCCTACTGCTGAAGGTCGAACGCCGGTAGAATTTCTGAGGGATCACTCCTGACACGAACTTCGATTGGAGAGATTTTACACCCAACAGATTCCATGATGGACCCACCTGGCCATTATTGTTTACTAGCAATTTTCAACCGCCTGCGCTCCACAAGTTCCCTTGTTGAAAAAAATCGACCAACAAGCTCGATATGGAATAATGCCTTCAGACAGGATAATCTGGCAATCAATAAAATATTGTCACAAAAATCAATTAATATGTCCCACTATCTGGAAATAAGAGGGGGAATCAAAGAGTTCTATTCTAGATTATCATGAAAACAACTTGATCACTACCATCTGATCAAAGAATTTTTGAAAGTTAACAATTAATGGAAGACAAGACCAAGGGTGTCGTTCCTCGAGAAACTAAAGCAAGTATGTGTTGAACTCTTTGTTATAAGCAACTAGATGTCACTACAAGCTTCAAAAGTCCCTAGCAAATGACGGACCATAGTTCAAAATTTGGAACAGTAAAAGGTCCAAAGTCATCGATCACCAACCTTTGGAAGAAACTTGGCAAATTCTGGATATTGAAAAGCTAGAAGAAGATAGTCCATGCTTATGGTTTGAAACATCCAGACAGCTAGGGATCATTATTGCTTGCAAGAAATTTTTCAAAGCTTGAAAAATGAGTATGTTTCATCAAGCAAGGACAGGAAGAAAAAGGCTTTTGATGAAAAAAATGAGAATAACTGGAACTATTTGAAATAACTTAACAGAAAAACTTGCAACTTTTATAATTTGACTAAACGAAGCACAACCCCTAGTGCGATTGAGAAGACATGGCATTTCACATGTATTTGAACCACTACCTACTTGGCAGAGGAAATTAAGTACAGACAACAGTTACTGGTTCTACAACCAAATAAACAAAGCATAAAGAACTGAGTGTGGGCCTTTTTGAGAGAACAGACTGTCTGTAATATTGCAATCCTGAGACAGAAGAATCAAGCAGAGGTCATAATCATTGAAGGAAAAATACTTGGCTTCAAATTTATGATCCAGTTAACGATGTTTGTGGCTCCCTTTTATATATGTAGATATTTAACATAATAGCATTCAAATGACCTGACTTAGAGAAACTGCAGGCATGAAACATACGTTGAGTTGTGATTCATGGATTCCAAAAGAGATGCTTAACATGTCAATCAGTTCAATAGATCACCTTAATGTCCATTTCACTAGCAGCCAAATTAAACTACATATGTTTCTGAAGGCTTACTAGATGTTGGCAAATAAACACTAGCAGTTTAAATATGCATACTTAAACAAGTTTATATGTGGTATGCACATGTAGAATGTTAATTTCTATGAAGAATCTACAAGGATCCACCTAATTTGTTGTTGACCCAGAACTCTAGCAGGCCAAAAAAAAAATCTATGAAGAATCTACAAGGTAATGCCTAATTTGTTCTATTAATTGACCCAGAACTCTAGCAGATAAAAAATTAAAAAAATAAAAATAAAACAATTAAAGATGCCTTGCCATTTTCCAACATTTCCTGCAAGCATCAGCATCAGAGAAGGAGGATGCCATCAAGATTTGATGATATCGAGTATCAAAAGTGAAAACATCTAATATCCCACATGAAACTGTCGTTTGTCCAATTAGACAAGCCATGCCCCGTCCGGAGCAAGACTATATCTGACATTGAGAGGTCACAACCAAATTGGTAATTGGAGCCCAGAGGAGTAACTGTCATATCTGCATCAAATTCCACTAAAACAATGTGGTTTTGTGCCAAAATTATTTCTGCCTAATATGCAAATAACATGAGTAAGTTCTTCGAAAGCTGGACTCTGTTCTAGAGCCTGACTATGGATATTTTCATCAAAACAAGGAAGAAGTCTGGATATGGAAAACTAATGCCTAGCCTACCATTTTCTTCTTTTATTTGATCAATATAATAACAATTAGAAATGTCACCGATATATTCATAGTGTTTTCAACAAGATGAACCAGCTTTTGTCAGTCAGCATGCCAGGATATTCAACTCCAAGGTCATAATTAACCTTGTCACCCATTCAAATTTTATATTATGCCTTGCAATAAGATTCGGATTTTGCTCAACTTTTAGTAATAAACGGTTGACACAACCTAAAAGCAAACAACCATTAGTACAGGATCATAGCATTGCTGAGGGAAAAAATACTACTGAAATTTACTTTTGTATAACATCACCAGCAATCCATTTCTTGCATCTGTCTTAATGAAGTAAAGAGCATGCAGAAATAGCTTTCCATAACCTCAGTCCAGATGCACGACAATTACCTGTAAAGCAACATTTTTCTACTGTTTGTGATTATTAAAAAAAGAACAAAATATCTGTCACAAATAAGCATTATCTTGTTATAACAAATAATTATAAAGATGCTGCTTGTAATGCAAAATTCAGTAATGACCAGCTTAGAACCTCACTGCAGCTAGTGGGCATACCAAAACTGACTTCCACTTGGAGTGTAAGGCTTGAATATCTGAGATGATTAAATGTGCATAAACTTTGAAAGTGGCAACACCCTCCATGTTGAATGTCCAGATGATTACCTCAGTTTGCTTTCCACTGCAATTTTTTTATTACCATCCTTCAGTGAATTGATAAACAGATATTAGATGGACATTTCAGGTTTAACTTCATCAAGGCTCACACATCATGATGTCATTAGGCAGGGAATTTTGCCTACAATCAAAACAGAACAGCAGAATCCTCAAAAACTGATTAGTGCATTTGGTAGATGAACCTAAGGTCACAGAACTGTAACACAAAATGCAGATTACTAACTTCAACCACTCAATACTTGCATAATTGGTTGCAAATAAACATTGATGCTAAACAAGGAGAACATTCAAGGAATTTCCAAGGCACAGATCCTATTTAGCTTCTCCTTAGCCTGCTTATGAGGTCTAACAAATTCAGCACATCGCTTCAATCGAACAGAACTTAAATATGCAATGTAAGCAGACGAGGTAAGTGGAAAGAATATGAATTATATGAAGAGATTTGGAAGAGAAAAACATCCAACACTAGTTTACCTTGACTTGCTTTCTTTCTTCAGCTGCCATGAACATGCAAGGAAAAAAATTATCAGAAGACATCCAACTCAAGTCTAAAGGGTGTGGCATGCACCTGATCAAATAAGAAAACAATCTACTCCTATATTAGAATCAGTGGTAAAGAATTCAAGCCTCTTATTGACAAAGCTGCTTTATCCGTAAAGAAATAAATGGCAAAGTGCAAGAACTGCAAATTTACCCTGACTGGAAAGCTCATGCTATGGAAGGATGACCTAAGATTACAAAAGTGCAACATGCATGGATTCTGCTATATTGAGCAATATTAACTTAAAATTGTATGTGTTTCTTGGAGCAATGCACAATATACAGAGACAAGTTATGCAGCAGCATCACCCATAGACATTGTCTGAATGATAAGCACAAAATTATCATCTGGGATACATCTCCAGAAGAAAACTTATAGAGAAACTGAATGAGATCCCTGCATCTTTGCTGCCTTGGCCTTTAGTCTCTCCATAAACACTGGATTAGCTTTGAGTCAATCTTTGACATAAGCATTCCAAGCCTCCTCCACCAGCTTGTCAGCTTTCATTGCCTCTTCTATCAAGGCACATAAAGTCCTCAGACAATCTTTTCTGTTCTCCTCCCAATGCTCAAACTTAACAGCAAGGACAAAGTGGATTTGGTTCCTTAGTCTTTCTGTCTCTACAGCAGAACTTCCAAATATACAAAAACTTTATGTTTAAGCAAATCACTTAATCACCTCTGGCTGCTTACAGCTTACAGAATAAACAGAGAAATATTAAAAACTTTCTCACTACAGATTTTCCTCTCTTTATGACTGAAAGACCATTTCCTTCTAAAGGTAAACAAAGAAACAAGAAATCAGGCTAAGGAGAAAAAACCCAAGCACCATAGCAAACAACATAGGGCTATCTGCATCATTTCTGCATGTTTTGTGCACCGTGAGCAGCAAATTGGGACAACTTTATGATGTTTCAATTTTCAATTTCTGAGATTCATCATATTTCATCCAGCAAATTAGTAATAGCAAGTGCTGCAATCATCTAAAATGTCAAAAGCAAGCCAGAAAATAAACAAGCTGAATTATGACAACTAGCAGCATGACACTAGCACAAATGCATCAAGCATGAAGTTATACACACACCTCTCAATGGTGATTGTGAGCTCATCTCCACCAGAATAGTAACTCTGTCCAACTAATTCCCTCAGTCGACACAAAGCATGTCATCTTTCACGGTCACTGAAAGTTTTACTTTTCTATTTTCGGATGCCATGCATCACCACCAGGAGCAAATACAACACGTGATTTCCAATGGAGAATGGGTCCCTCACCAGGTGGATCATCTAATTCTACGTTCAACTTCATCTTCTTCAGGAGGTTGCTCTGCTTCCATTATCTTTGCACATTCTAAAATTATCCTATCCTCAAACTCCTTGAACAATTCATAAGCTTGTTCAGGTTCTAGCTCTCCCCTTTCACACATGTCTCCCAACTCATTGAACTTGGCTTCCACCTTTTGCTTTATCTCATCTGAAAGCACAAATATAAAGTGAATCACTTGGCCAAGAGGAAAATCCATTCACAGGATAATAGAAAACCATCAGAAACACAAAGTAACCTGCTGATCGTGAAATTGAAGTTTCATGGAGTTTCATGAACATGCTTCTGATCCAGGAGTAAGATCATTTTAATCAGGGAAACAGTTATGATGCTTCATTTGGTGGACTCAAACTAATTCAGTTCTGTAGGGGTATACTATATGTTGGGTATAAAATACCCACAGCCGGAACCCACGGCGGAACCACCATCAGCAAGCGCAGCTCCGCCCGGACTCCTACGGGAGCCGGGCTCCACCGCCATCAGCAAGCGCGACTCCGCCCGGACCCCTACGGGAGCCGGGCTCCACCGCCATCAGCAAGTGCAGCTCCGCCCGGACTCCTACGGGAGCTGGGCTCCACCACCATCAGCAAGCGCTGCTTCGCCCGGACTCCTACGGGAGCCGGGCTCCGCCGCCAACATCAAAACAGCTCCGCCCGGACTCCTACGGGAGCCGGGCTCCGCTCTCAATATCAATTGCTGGTAAGCTCAATCCGGACTCCTACGGGAGCCGGGCTCCACCGACGACATCAGCGCAGCTCAATCCGGACTCCTACGGGAGTCGGGCTCCACCGACGACATCAGCGCAGCTCCGCCCGGACTCCTACGGGAGCCGGGCTCCACCGACGACATCAGCACAGCTCCGCCCGGACTCCTACGGGAGCCGGGCTCCACCGCCATCAGCAAGCGCGACTCCGCCCGGACCCCTACGGGAGCCGGGCTCCACCGCTATCAGCAAGTGCAGCTCCGCCCGGACTCCTACGGGAGCCGGGCTCCACCACCATCAGCAAGCGCTGCTTCGCCCGGACTCCTACGGGAGCCGGGCTCCGCCGCCAACATCAAAACAGCTCCGCCCGGACTCCTACGGGAGCCGGGCTCTGCTCTCAATATCAATTGCTGGTAAGCTCAATCCGGACTCCTATTAGAGCCGGACTTCACCCTTGACTTTGTTTGTAGCGCAGCTCCGCCCGGACTCCTACGGGAGCCGGGCTCCACCGACGACATCAGCACAGCTCCGCCCGGACTCCTACGGGAGCCGGGCTCCACCACCATCAGCAAGCGCTGCTTCGCCCGGACTCCTATGGGAGCCGGGCTCCGCCGCCAACATCAAAACAGCTCCGCCCGGACTCCTACGGGAGCCGGGCTCCGCTCTCAATATCAATTGCTGGTAAGCTCAATCCGGACTCCTACGGGAGCCGGGCTCCACCGACGACATCAGCGCAGCTCAATCCAGACTCCTACGGGAGCCGGGCTCCACCGACGACATCAGCGCAGCTCCGCCCGGACTCCTACGGGAGCCGGGCTCCACCGACGACATCAGCACAGCTCCGCCCGGACTCCTACGGGAGCCGGGCTCCACCGCCATCAGCAAGCGCGACTCCGCCCGGACCCCTACGGGAGCCGGGCTCCACCGCCATCAGCAAGTGCAGCTCCGCCCAGACTCCTACGGGAGCCGGGCTCCACCACCATCAGCAAGCGCTGCTTCGCCCGGACTCCTACGGGAGCCGGGCTCCGCTGCCAACATCAAAACAGCTCCGCCCGGACTCCTACGGGAGCCGGGCTCCGCTCTCAATATCAATTGCTGGTAAGCTCAATCCGGACTCCTATCAGAGCCGGACTTCACCCTTGACTTTGTTTGTAGCGCAGCTCCGCCCGGACTCCTACGGGAGCCGGGCTCCACCGACGACATCAGCACAGCTCCGCCCGGACTCCTACGGGAGCCGGACTCCGCCGCCGACATCAGAACAGCTCCGCCCGGACTCCTACGGGAGCCGGGCTCCGCTCACGACGGCTCCGACCATTGCCGAGCTTCAATCGACAGATCCACGCCCTCTGACAGGCCCTCAAAACGGCCGCGACCCTGCTCCACCTCCTGTGGCGGACTCCACGCAGTATCATCATTCCCTGACAAGCCGCAGCAGCCATAGCCGCCCTGCTCCACTTCCTGTGGCGGACTCCGCATAGCTCCATTATCCCCCTGGCAGGCCACAGTAACGGCCACGAACCTGCTCCACCTCCTGCGACGGATACCACGCGATTCTCCTGACGACGGACGCTGCTCCACCCCTCATAACGAATTCCACGTGGCAAGTCGAGGTGATACCCACGTGTCTGCTCCATTATCTTTCGCAATCAATTCCCCTGACCATGGGCGGCCCACTACCAGGCGGTTACACACGTCGCCATCAGTCCGTTGCCTCCCCCGCCTATAAAAGGGGGAACTCAGATACGTTATTTTTTAAGCTCTTTTGCCTTATCTCAAAACTCTGCTAAATTCTCCGTTCGAGCACTCCATTCTTGTTGAGGCAGAGAACTGACTTGAGCGTCGGAGGATCTTGCCGGAGCAACCCCACCTCCGGTTTAGACTTCCCTTGCAGGTCCCGGCGGCGACCGCGGCTTCCTCAACTCCAGCTTCTCCGGCGCAGGCGAATTTTTGCACCAACACTATATAACAAAGTAAAGAAAAGATAAAGAGAAGAAAATCAGAAAAAAAATTAACTTTTTCCTGTGTGTGGTTGGGCATTGTTTGTTCTCTCCATGTGGGTCAAGCTACTCCCTGCAACAAAGGACGGAAGTGCTTGAACTTCTAGTTGTTAGATATGACATGAAGGACGAAGGGATGCCTCTTAGCATCTCTGCAATTTCATCATCAGACACTAGTTATATAATGCAGCATTCTAAAATACTAAGTATGCACATTTTGTTAATTTCTGCTTAGACAAACACAGGAAATAAAGAATATTTGATGATACATCATTCCAGATCCTATTCATTTTGCATAGTAGAAATACAATGCATCAGCTATTGCAATGAAGTAAACTCATGTCCCACACTCCCGGGGTCCATAAAAAATAGATCATAACAAGCATCCCTTCTCATCCGTAACAGGCTGCCAACAAGAAACAGACATTCCTGACTCCCTATATTTACATGATATCGTTGAATTTGTATGTTTCCAACTTCTCTGTTTCACTAGTCACACATGCAACTCAAGTCTAAACCATGATTCACATAGTCTACCATAACAAGAAGAAACCAGGCATGATTTTTCATCATCAATTGACTACCAAAAAGTGGAAGTTAACGATATATGGTGCCCATTTTCCTTTATCATTCAATCGAGAGCCATGAGATTCAAAGCTAAAGCCAGGCAAGCAATTAAAAATTGAAACAAACAGCATATAAACTATTAAGAGAGATGGGCGGAGAGGAGGAGTTGTAAAACATGGAACTACATGCATGTTTTAGTCAAATTTTCACCTGGTAGGAGCTTCTCCCGGCTGAGCATATCCTCAAGGATTTCCTCGCACTTCTTTGTATTTTTGAGGTAGCCCTTCTCAGTGGCCTGACGGATCATCTCGTCCCACTCGTGGTCATCCATGTTGAAGTACTCATCACTCATCAGCTTCTTCTCCACACACTGTCTCGCATTATAGAGGTCCTGGATCTCCTCATCGGTGTCATGCATCTCCTCGAAGTCCGACTCGAACACCCGGTCCTTCACATCCGTGAGCAGCTTCATCCGCAGCTCCTCCATCAGCTCGTCGTAGGTCTCCTCGCCCTTCCCCGACAGCTGCCGCTTCAGGATCGCCTCCATGATCTGCAGCAGCAACTCCTCGTCGTCCACCTCGTAGTACTTCTCGATCAGCTGCTTCAGCTCTGTCTCCCCATCACACCGTAAAAGATTCGGTTTTGAGACCAAAACAGCATTTTAGAGGTCAAGAGAAGAAGAGTTCGCTCCTACCTTCATTGCTGACGGCCTCGACGAGGGGTCAGGCATTCCTGGCGTCCGCCAGGGTGGCGGTGGGGGATCCACAGGCGTCGGAGATGGAGGGAGGGGGAGGAAGTTTGGCATCGGAGGAGGAGGTATGGCGGAGAAAGGAGGAAAGGAAGGGGAGAGGGGAGGGAAAGGAGGAGGAGGAGAGGGGATAAGAAGGGCAGAGGTGGCTAGACAGAGATGGGCGCGGCGGAGAAGAAGGTGGCTCATGGCGATGGCTACGGCCGGTGGCGGGATGTAGAAGGGTTTCGACCGCCGGTTGCAGCCCCCGCCGAGATTTTTCCTGTAGGGTTCGGGTTGTATCTTTGGCGCCAAAGAATGATTGATCTAGTTTTTGGCGACAATAACCGTTGGATCATGTGTTGCACATCTCTCAAGGCACCAAACTTGCTCCTCATCTGTCTGCACAGATCGCGTAGCGGCCTTTGCGCGATCCAACGGTGCATATCGCGCAAAAATGTGATTCATTCTTTCTCTCGAAAGATACAACCCGAACCCTTCGCTGAAATGGAGGAGAATAAAGGATTAAAAAAATAACGGCCGAAACAACAGTTTCAGATGACTACCGTTATGTATCTGAAAGATAATATTATGGTATAGAGGTAACATAAGGTTAATTATTATGTGTTATCCCAAATTATGGTTAATAGATCTCACTGATCCTCGTCAAAACCTGGCCAGGTCGAACTACATGGAAAAGACTGTCTGGAATGAACAGTGATCACAATGTAGAGCTTTCACATGAAAAAAGAAAGATAGCTATTATGCTAATTTTCTTGTCAGCTCATGGGCAACCTAAATTTGATAGAAAGGTGAATGGACCAGATAAATATGATCCATGGACAATTTCATCTAATTTATGTTCATATTCTGCCACAACATCGGGATCCTTTGGAAATCCTTAGTGCTGGTAGCTAAGTGGTTTTTTTTTCCCAACACCCACATCGAAAAACAATTTTATGCACACTCCAAAAAAAAAAAAAATGCTAATCATCAAAATACTGAAAAAATTAATTATTCCCATGCACGCGTTATGTTCCAAATTTTGAAGTTTTGGAATTGGATATATTGTTCCTCAAACGCCTAATTTGTGTCCATGGTTTTATATTGAGAAGAAAAAGAATGTTTAGGCTTCAGATTGCCATTTAGTTTAGTTATTTTCCCTTTTATGCCGACAGTATGAACTTTAGTATGATTAATGCTTGAATGTTTGTTGTGATTAGATAATAGTATCTCAATATAGACCTAATGATTCTAGTACACTTTCATGTTTGTTCATATGCTCAAGTCAAAACCTATCGTCACATTCTCAAATTTGCAATTGAATTACCTGAGTTAATTTCTTTAGTATAACCAGTCATCCTACACTTGAGGAAACATGCACTTTTGTGCCCATATGGACACACATTAAGTAGGATAATACTTTTGAGCACTTCTCATCTAATAATTTACCCAATGATACAGGTGATGCTTGAGAAAATAAAATAAAATAATTGTCTTGTAATTTTGATTGAAGTATCTAACCTCTACATGTATTAGGTAGATGCCCAGTCTGGAATTTTAATTTATACATATAATTTTTTTGCAGCCTAGACTGCGATAACATTTTAGTGGATAAGCTCTGCCAAGCTAATAAAGCAAATCAGATGCTAATTGCGTTCCATCTTTTTAATCATCTAGAACCACTATAAGCTGAAACTTTGGCAAACGATATCATCATATGCTGAGATTCGTTCCATTATCTTTCTTCCTTTGCTGTTCTCAAGAAGTCCCAATATCATCATGGAGGGGCTCCAAAATAATTATATTACTCTTAAAGCTCAATTGTAAAACCTTACTACACGGCAAAACTCATCTCAATACAGTTATTTCCCCTACATTAATAAACAAAGGAAAATAATGAATAAAAGAGCAAAAATCATTTAAGTCCTTTGAAAATATGGAAACTATTCTGATGTAGTTTATTCAAGATCTGCAGAGGATTGCTCAACAAGGGAAAGAATACATTTGGCAATATATGAAGAAGCATTGGGCCTTGCAGCTCTCCTTGCCTTCTCAGACATCTCTGCCATCAAGCTCTCATCCCCTGTAATAGTCAGAGCAATTGTATTTCAGTTCACTGACTTATAACAAGTGATAAGATCTATAAATGTATGTTCAAAAAAGAAGATGCAGAAGAAAATGGTACAAACAGTCAAAGATGAAAAATACCTAATGTTCTGTATAGAGAATCAAAGAGCACGGTGGAGTTTTTCTTGCAAAGTTTCAGAACCATGTGACTGGGTATGTGAAACTAGTCAGGAAAAAGTGCAAAAAGATAAATCCGGCACAAAAAATGTGTAATATTGAACCCGTAATTTAGACTTGCAGATGGATCGATGTATTATATAAATCCATACAAAAATTTAAAATTTCCCATTCCACCTGAGAATATTTCAACAAGATTGCTTAGGTGATTACACTCTTCTATAATCACCATTTGGTTGCTTGTCTTACCCTTAGTGATAAGAATGCTGATGCAAGTGCTTGTTCCATGACAAGGTTTGCTTTGTTCAATATGACATATTTGAGAAAGAATTAACACAATAGTGGAAATCAAAGATGAAAAGATGCATCATCTTTATAATCCCAATTTTAATAAATACTCATGAAATTCATCAATATTCTGATGGAACCTCATATATAAGTGCATTTAACCTACTAACAGCACCAAAGTGTCTTTTGTTCAATCTCTGAGAGAGATTTCTCTTGAAGCCTTTCTTGTAAAATTCTCACCATAGCATTGCCATAACATCTTCAAAGGCATCCAGTGATACTCACTATTAAGGTTGCAAAGGGTGCCGTACAATAGCCATGTCAAACAGGGTCTGAGATAGTACTCCTGTCGTGCCATATGGTGCTGGCAGTTGGCATGCACTGTCACGAAACTATACAAGTGGGGAAAAAAAAGAGTTTCTGTTTTCTGTTTGGCAAGCTTGGATGCATATTATTTTTCCATTTCTTCAAGAAAAATAGACAATTTTAATTTCTTAGTGATAGCATGATTCCATGTTTCGGATAACTAAACATATTTTAACTAATTCATAGAAATTTAGGATCATAAATCATTTATGTGCATGTGCTATTGGAGTTAATTATGTGCATTGCAGTTTTCAGGTATTTTCATACAGACTGAAGTTAGTCAACTAATTTACATGTGAAGAACTCAAGATATCAAATTATATTTACCCTTTAACAACATTTAACTGCTATACAAATATTGTTGGAATTTTGCAAAAAATCATATACTCAAAATTTTATTATGGTGAGCTTGTAACTACAGAATACCATGATTGCTGATATTGGATCTAAATTCAACAAAAATAAATAAATAAACAAACTTGGGTCCAATATAGAATGATGTATTCCTATAATCATTCTGTCCCATTTGTAGATTGAGATTTCAGAATTTTTACAATCATTCTGTCCCAGCTACTTCTTAACAGAGGAAATTTTCTGAAAAAATCATTAAAAATTAGAAAAGAACCTCATGTTTGCAACCATAACATACTAAAAGGTTCCATTAAGACAAGAACTCACATACCTAAGACTTCATTAATTGTGTCTTCAAGCAAATTGGAATCAAGCTCTTCTTCTGTTAGGACCTTTGATCCTGCTAGATCTGCCATAATATAAGCATTCTTTGTTTGATGATCATCTGCAGCAGTTGGTGATGGTATCTGTATAAGAAATAAAAATATTAGATACCAAAAGAGAAACAATGACTGACAATACAGCATACTTTTGACATTTAATTACCTAGATCATTCTATTAATAGCACTTCAAATCAGAACCTAAAGAGTTACTTCTCAAGCATGGTCGAATTAGCTAGGTCTCCATGGGCGTCAGTCCGTCATAAGATGTTAGTGGACAAACAAGACAGAGTAACTACCTAAGTGTTTAATTGCGCATGTATAAAAAATTAACTTTTCAACAAAACTTAATTTTTGCAAATAGTACTTTGACCGCTTGACACTTGGAGACAGTATGTCAGGGTGTTTGGCATGGAAGAGTGGCCATGACACAAAATGAGCTCAAAATCAGACCGTTTGATTATGTGTCATACCGTGATAACCAGCATAAAAGCACCATAAAATCATGCAGATTACCATGAAAAAAATTATTTGAAAATTTTTAACTAAACCATCTTGTGTTTTAGATTGCAAGATTATAAATCAATAAGCTGAGACTTGGCAGCAGCTGAACTCATAATGAATCCAAATCAACCCACCCCTCTATGTGTGCAGAGGTGGAGAGGGGGAGATGAGGGAACAATAAGAATGATTTGATGTTTTTATGGTGCTTCCATGGATAAGGTGGGCTAACTCTTAGTCCTTTTATAGATATAGAGAATGTGGAGTCCTCAAGTGAAGAAAACAGAACGACTTTTAAATTCTATTGTATTTTGAGACAGAGATATCTTAAATGTTAATCTGGGCATCCTGTAGGGTTAACAAAGTGGACGTTTATATTTTTCAGAATACTATGGTGCAGATACTATTGAATACCTGGACATGACACACAATATAGCATAACACTCCATGCCCACGGCACTCCAATAATAGTGTGTAATGCTCAGATCAGCTAAAAGATTTGGCTTCAGTATTGAGGTCAAAATGATAAATAGCTCAACAAGAATCATTTCATCTTCTGGGTATAAGCATGAGAGATACTTCTAATCTTTGTTACAGTGATAACCTAATTGCTATTCAAACTGTTATAAAAACTGGCATAATCATGGTCTGCTAGAGTGTTGCATATGCCAAGCTTTTTTAACCTCTCCTGCTTAACTTGATACATATGTCAATCTAGAAGAGTAACTAAACAGTAATCTTGTCTCCTTCAAGGCATTTCATGCGGACAGAGCAAAAATTTTCAAGATTTTGCCTATTCATCTCTAACTAAATTATCCATCTTTAATCATCAAAGAGCATGCTCGACATCATTGATTATCTAATTTGTATTAATTAATTTCCGGTATTTTCTTCCAAATATACCAAGAATTTGTATTCAGATGAAAGATAGCACTTGTAGATGAAATGAATGTATCATATAAATAGGGCTTTAAAAATACAAGAAACTTGCTGTCAAGGAATAACACAGACAATTAAATGCCTCTGTGTACAAGCAGTATCCTGTGTATTACATATGTTATTTAGGTTTATATGTATAATTAGAAGATTTTTACAGTTTGAGATCTGAAAGAGGAATCAACATATACCAAAACAGAGGGTTTCCCAGTTGTCAAGATCTCAGTGCAGGTCATTGCTCCAGCTCGAGAAACAACAACATCAGCAGCTGCATAAGCCAAATCCATTGCATCCAAAAACCTTCAACATATGAAATTAATATAAGACATTATTCAATGCAAAAGAAATGATAAAGCCATGTTTTTGACCTTAAATTCTAGACTACTGGTACCAAGGAACAAAATCCATTGAAACATAAAGCCCACGGAAACAATTCACCAAGGTGCTCATTTTATAAATTTAGCTCTACATTTTTGTCAGACTTTGTCTCTCTTTTCATCATACAAGTTCTCCTCTAGTCCATTTATGATGTTATTCTAGTGGTTCGTATAACCATAAGAAGTCTTGAACGGAACATACAAATCTGCTAAGCCCATTAAGTAGTCTTGTTGTCAGCCTCCGGAAAAAACTAAAATGGAAAACAGTTTGGGGTTGTGCTTGATCCATTTCCACCTCAAGCAACCTATGGTTTTCCAACTAGAAATTGAAGCAACACGTAAGCTAAAAGAGATTGTCCATAAACATTTGAAAATAAGTATTCTCCATAAACCAAAACAGAATTGAACTTGAAAGAACCAATTGGTAGTTATAGATATTCTACAGCAATTTCGAGCTAGCATGAATTCAAAATTCCAACACAAATAAGGAAATTAAGACCAGATGTTATTATTACCAAACATGAAAAAAGAAAGCAAGAGCAATACATGAAAGATTTAATGGAAAAAATTGAATGTAAGGCAAGTTGAGACAGAAGCTTGAGGAAAGGGCAGATGAGAGGGTGAAAGGGGGTGTAATGCAACTTAAGAGTTATCATGCAAATAAGTTGCACTTTTTGAGTGGACATGAATCCTTTGGCGTGTCTGTCTTTTTACATCCTATGTGAATGGCTTTTCAAGGTCCAGACCATAATATAAAGGGGCAGGACCCGGGTATGTTTATTTAAGGATTTTATACGTGGGTGAATTCCTTCATAAGCTCCATAAAAACATTGTGGGCATTGCCTCTTTTCATTAATATTAAAAACATTATATATATGAGTTTATGGCTGAGATCTTGTCTCTGCTAGTGGACCACAAAAGTAGTCTAAAGATCATTTTACATAAGGGAGTGAATCTCAAAAGTTGGAAATGATTCCCCCATGCCTTTTTTCCTTTCTCCTCGTAAACTCATACATTGTTTAAAATTCTTTATCTCCAGTGCCGCCATGAAAAAATATTGTAACCATTGAGGAATGAATTATGACTTGACACGAACATCTTTTGCTATTGTTAGATTATATCAAAGCAGAGAGACATGTAATATTAGCATCAGAGACCCTGATTTATATAGAAGGCAAGCAATATCAGTAAATGAGACCTAATTTGTATAGAATATTTATGAAAATTACATTTTGATGGCATGTTCACGTAGATCACATATATATGAACTCAGAACCAGCCAAAAAATACAATAACTGAGAATTAAATTGAATGCCAAAGAAGCAAGCGGAGAATTAAAAGCGGCATAATACTCACGGTGCTAGCAGCAATCTACTGTGACTCTTGACGAGGCTCTTGGTCTCGTTGTACCACTCGGCCCCCGTCTGCCAAATAATATACCTGTCCTCATGATCCACCAGCATCTTGTGATACGTCTCCAAGAACACGACATTTAGGGCATTGGCCCCCGTCGATCCCCCAAGAACGAGCACCGCCTGGGCTCTACCCTCCCCCGACTCTGGAAAAAAACGTGATCTTGCCTTAGCCTTGGACACCCCATGGCCGATCGAAAGCCTAATTGGATTCCCAGCAACAATACACTTCTCCGTAGGGAAGTATTTGAGGCAAGAATTGAAAGCGATAAAGATCTTCTCGGCGTACGGCCCGAGGATCCTATTGGTGATCCCGGGGTAGCAATTCTGCTCCTGGATGACGAGCTTTAGCCCCGCGAGAACGGCGGCGAAGCACACCGGGGCGGAGACGTAGGCACCGGTTCCGACGACGAGGTGGGGGCGGAGGGAGCGGAGGAGATTCCAGCTGGCAAAGATGGAGCGGAGGAGGGCGAGGGGTAGGAGGAGGTTCTGTGGGGAGAGGAAGGGACGGACCAGGCGGGACTTGGGGACCGGGAGGAACTCGTAGCCGGCGGCGGGGACGAGGTCGCGCTCCATGCCAGTGCCGGTACCGAGGAAGACAATGCGGGTTCCCGGGCAGGCGGCTCGGATCCCATCGGCGATTGCGAGGGCGGGATATATGTGGCCCCCCGAGCCCCCGCCGGCGAAGACCACCCGGAGGTCAGGGGCGTCGCCGCCGCGGGACACCGCCGCGACGGTTCGACGGGATCTCTTTGGTGGAGGAAGGGAGGCGTATTTTGGCAATTTGGAAAAGGGGAGGGGAGGGGAAGCGGCGGTGGCGGCCATCGGAGGGGCTTCGGGGAGTTGGAGGGGAGCCATGAGATGATCCCCATGATTTAGAACGTAGCGTGGAGGACTGGAGGGAAGGGGCAAGTTTGATTTATGGGGTTTAAAACGTGGGATCGTACAGTTTAGAGTTAAATGACTAAAATGCCCCAAATGTTGAATGACAGGGACCCTTATATGGAAGGGCAATATCGTCAATTAAGTGCTAATCATTGTCCCTCTTGGTTCAGGACGGGCGGCTGTCAATGACGTGGGCTAAGAAATAATGGGCCAAAATTGGTGGCCGTAAGGGGCCTGGGTGTGTGATTGGACGATTTTGAATGTAGTGATGCTATTAGAGCCCGTGCACACAAAGAGTTTTCCTTCGCCTCACGGCACGAGGAAATAGCTCTTAGGTACTATTTGATATACCATCGATAATATAATCATTAGAGTGGTATAATTATTGAAATAATATAAATATTGAAATGATATATAAATATTAAGATAATATATAATCATCGTACTTGATATATCACTAAAAATAAAAATTCATTATATTTAATATATCACCAAATAATGATAATAATAATATATAAAATATCATAAATAATCTTATGTATTGTTACATAATAATTATTCTATAATTTGATTAAATATTTTTAATTTATAACTCCTCAAAAAAATATGTAGCAGTAGTAATAATATTATTATTTATTTATTATTATAGATATTTATTTTGATAAACCTATTAAAATGATATTACGATAATATTATATATGATTATGCTTGACTAGGCTCATCCAATTTTGACCATCAATATCAGAACTGCCCATTAGAATTGATTTAGCTTATCAAAATAAATTGAGAAAAAGAAAAACATGAAAGAATTAGCATGATTCTATCCATGCCAACTAACTATATCTATCTATAGAAATAAAATAGGTACCTCATAAATAAATAAAAGATATCCACATTATTTAACTAAACTTGTCAATAAAAATAAAACAATATATTTAGTAGATAGGTATCTATAGAAAAAGATGAGGATGATTTTTATTTTTTCTCAATTTACTGACTAGAAATATTTTTATCCCAAAATAATTTCAGCACATCACCAGTATCCGTTGATGTGCTATCATCTGGGATATGTGTAGTGATGCTATCACCGAATTTATTACTGGATCTTTCGTCACAGGATAGGATTTTACAATACCAAATAAGATAATTACATCATCTAAATCATATCATTGAGATGATGTGAAATATCATCTCTTACTAAACAGCATCTTATATATTCTTTATGAGAATTGTTTCGATACATTAGGAGAGGGGTTGAGTGATGTGTTGCCAGGCCAGCATTTAGTAGACCCAGTAAATTAGCCAGAGTTCCACAGCATTTCCTTGCAAATATTATCGCATCTAGCATGAAACGTTTTGCGCGTGATGTACACCGAGTGGATAATTTAAAGTGGTGGTCAAAAAAAAATAGAGCATGAGAGGTTTCTGTCACAAAGAGCCCTATATTTGCGGGTGTCATTCATTGGTCAGCCCTGAAATTCAAATAGGCACCGCGATCTACGCAGGCTCGTGATAGAGGCTGATACTGGCCAACATTGGACAATATGGTGCATAGCCCCATGGCTACCAAGTTGGATGCATTATGATGAAAGATCATTTTGATTGAATTTGGAAGGTAGGGATATTTATTAAAAAAAAATATTTTCAGATAGCAAGCAACACCCCCATGATGCTAGCTAGCTTCGTATATTTCATTGAACAACATGTGTCCCTTGTATTATAAACTAGTAATTAATTGCAGTTAGTATTATGAATTCTAGTAGACATGTATCACTAATTTGATTCGGCACATCAATAGTTGGTGGCACTTGCAAAGGATTGATGACATCTGACTTTACTGCCTATGTCGCATGTAACATATTCATCTGGTAGGATGCTGCTACTTAATAAATTGGATCTCTTATTGCATTCAGTGCCTTTGTCTGCTTGGAGGCAGATGGAGCAAAACCATGTAGGATAATTCATCCAGATATTGGTTAGTTTCACTGGATTGCTTTAGTTACTGCCAATTGTCACTCCCTTGCCTCCTTAGTTATTTGTATATATCTGGCAGGTATCTGGGCTTTGGTGCGATATAAAAGAAATTGTGCATGCCATGTAGGGTTGGCCATTCGCAAGACGCTGTTTCAAGCTCCTCAATCACCATAAGAGATGGTGACTCGAAGCATTTCTTTATGACAATTTTAATCTCTTCAAGCCATTAATTGATATCTTTTTTCTTGGGCTAGGTCCTTGGGGCTCTAAACATAGTTTATTGTCGCAATATCTACTTTAGGAGTGGTTTTTTAGTCACCGTGGTCATGCTTCCTTTTCTATTCCGTGTTCCAATCCATTATAGCCGTGTTTAGATGCCTCAGTGAGATATTCACCAAATATACTATACGTGGTAGAGGCAGAGAAAAGGTTGCCTCAGTGAGATTGTTAATCACACACTCTTTTATCTCCAGAAACCAAGGGCTAAGCTTCTCTCAAGTTACTACATTTTTTCTTTGGTCTTCTGGCATCTGCTCACCAGCATGCAAGGTTATCTAAGGATGGTCAAGCATTTGCCCTTTATACCCTACATTGCATGCATCATCAACTCGGTGATACACCACACCTATTAAATCCACTTCTCTTCTTTCTGTAGGTCAATCATCGAGATGAGCGTGTGCTGAATGTGATCCACATAGAGAAGACAAACTAATTAACATGGTGCACGTAGTATGGGATATAATTTCTCCTTGGTACTTGTATAGCACGTGAATCTACGTAAAGCCAATTGCTTGTGCTGGTGCGGGAAACACAAAAATAATCACAATAAATTTATATTTCACACACAGCTTCTCTAATTTTTAGTGGCAGCTTCATATCCTTTATAATTGTTTAACCACCAATTTTTATTTTACTTCTTACAACATTTTTAAAAAAAAAGGGTACTTGTATCTCCCTTCATTCATAAACTCAGGAGTTTTTATATATATTAAAATTTTCAACTAATTTTAAGTAAAATTAATATAGTCTAAATAATTTATTATAATAATAATGTTTTATGAATCTAATTAGCTAACAATTCTGCCATATAGGGAAAAATTTATAATTGCTTTTTCTTTTTCTGAAAATGCATGTGCAAATTGCTTGCGCTTTCTTTCTTTTTTCTTTTTCTTTTTTTTTTTTTTTGGTGAACGCTTATTTTTCTTTGATGTGCCAGCCACGCAACGAAGTTCAAAATGAAACCCCACACTTGACTTATTGTATGCGGACGTGCCATAGGCCTGCATGTTGTATCCGTCGTTGCTTGCATTTGGCTCCGTTAACTGGGTTGCGAGATAGCCTCGTGATGGCAGCACGAACAACCGATCATGGTACCTGTTGCGGCCAATCGCCTCGTCGCCCGATCGACGGGAAGCGTGCACCTGCAAAAGGAAGTCCGCACTGACTGGAGGTGGCTCCGGCGGGGACCCTCCGACGGTCAAGTCAGAGAGGTGACTGGGCAACAGTGAAATGCAGACAGAGAGCTCTGAGAAAGAGAGAGGGAGAGAGAGAGAGAGGAGCGAGCCTGCGTATGTGGGAGAGACGGGCGGATCGACCCTTTGCACTGTTGCCTTCCCCGGTATATATAGTGGAGCACGGTATGACGCCGTCATTAATGGCGCGGACAAGTGAGGAACTGTCAACTCACTGTAGACTGTCAGAGCCGCCGTGAAAATGTCATGTCGCCGTGTAGCCGTCTAATCACCAGGGTTGACCCGGCTCTCGACGGGACAATGCCCCTAGGTAACTGTGCCGCATGTCCGTGTCAGAGCTGACAACGTCTGGCGGCCGTACGGTGGTTGGTGGAGTCGGCCGACCCAAGGTCGGTGGCCAGCAAAGTGGCGTCGGACTCCTCCATCGGTCGGCGGGCTTCGTGTGGGTCGGCTACCGGACCTCTGGGTTTAGTCGGTCGGGAATGGACCGTGGAATGGCCGCAGTTAGCCGCTGATGGCGTCCGTCGGCCTGTCGCCCGATCGTAGTTAGCCGCTGATGGCGTCCGTCGGCCTGTCGCCCGACCTACGATCGGCCAGTCAGAGTCGTCCGTCGGGCCGTTGGTTAGTCGGTCGGGCTGCCAGCCGGTCGGGTCCTCCGGTAGTCGGTCGGTCGGTCGGTCGGGCCGCCAGCCGGTCGGGCCCTCCGATAGTCGGTCGGTCGGTCGGTGGGTATCCCCCAACAGTTGCCCCCCTCCACTCCTAAGTCGGGTGGAGAGCTGGCCGATGCCTTCATTCGGGTAGCAAGACCGGACGACTGGGAGTGGATTTGTCGCATATGCAGATCCGACCGTACCGCCGGCTGATCCGTTGTCAGACACCTCACGAATCCCAAGGGATCCGAACGTCTAGTCGATGCCAGAAGTCGCGCCGGCGTCCGGTGTCAGACGCCGCGTCTTGTCGTCGTCAGTCGTCACGTCGGTGTCAGAAGATCGGGTGCCGGACGATACGGCGTCAGTCGATCGGATATTCGGCGCCGATCGCGGGTGAGGCATCCCATCGGGAACGCGGACCGGCGCGGGCGGCCGACTGCGGAGCCAACCCCCGCGCGCCGCGTGTCATGGTGGTTGGCCGGCGTCCGCTCCGGCATTTAATGAGGGCGGTGCGGGCATCTCGGGACGAAGCGTGCCGAATCCTCAGCCAACCGGCGGGCGCCACGCGTCGCGCATCTGGAGGTCTTTGGTCGGCGCGGGAGCATCTCGGCCGTCGGTCGGCCCTATATATATAGGACCTCCCGGACCCTGACCCACATTTGCCATTTGCTGGGGGAAACTCTGTCCGGGCGATTTTTCGGTCGTCGCGGGCAGAGCTCTTCTCTACTTCCGGAGGGTCCATCGGGTTCGTGGTCCTCCTTCCCCTTCTTCCTTCCTTTCTTCTCTTTCTCCTCTTTCGGTCCCTGCACAATGACCAGGAAACCGACTCAGGGAGCTCGGTCGGGGAACCCGACCGACGACACCCGATCGGCTCCGGAAGATGAGGCCTCCTCGCTTTCGGGGCCGAACGTCGATCAGCTTCGGGAGCACTATCGCATCTCGGAGCAGTTTCGGCTCTCTGCTCCAGGGGCCGGCGGTCGGGTCAACAACCCTCCGCCTGGCGACCTGGCGCTGTATGTCGAAGACCTTCGCGCGGGTCTTCGGCTCCCGATTCCGGAGTTCGTCCGGAATCTGCTTGATTACTACGGACTCTGTCCGGCGCAACTGGCGCCGAACTCTGTCCGGCTAATCATTTCTTTCGCGCTG